>NC_050178.1:27705353-27810353 GCF_008315115.2 Sander lucioperca
GCTCATAGCTCCTCAGAGATCCATCCTCGCTCATAGCTCCTCAGAGATCCATCCTCGCTCATAGCTCCTCAGAGATCCATCCTCGCTCATAGCTCCTCAGAGATCCATCCTCGCTCATAGCTCCTCAGAGATGCATCCTCGCTCATAGCTCCTCAGAGATGCATCCTCGCTCATAGCTCCTCAGAGATCCATCCTCGCTCATAGCTCCTCAGAGATCCATCCTCGCTCATAGCTCCTCAGAGATCTATCCTCGCTCATAGCTCCTCAGAGATCCATCCTCGCTCATAGCTCCTCAGAGATCTATCCTCGCTCATAGCTTCTCATAGCTCCTGTGTGTGTGTGTGTGTGTGTGTGTGTGTGTGCGCGTGTGTGTCTCTGTGTGTGTGTGCGTGTGTGTCTCTGTCTGTGTGTGTGTGTGTGTGTGTGTCTGACTTCAAAGTTACTTTTCTGTCAGAGCTCTGCGGTATTATTTTCTTTTCCCTCAGCTCCTCTGACACAAACACTACACGGCGGTGTCATTTCATCCAGTTTCATCATTCACTGCATCAAAAACACAGATGTGCTAATCAGACATGCTCTGAATTTATTTTTTAGGACACACTCTCCTTTCTCTCATTGCTCATTTAGTGAGACACAGCAGTACATAATGAGATAATGAACGTGTTGTAATCAGTTCTGTGTTATGATACCTGATGCGGGGCTAACACGCTGACGGTTGGGAAACTTTGGCCTCCATCTGATAGAAAACATGCTGCTCCAGAGAAGTGACCCTGCTGATTCACTAACAGGCACAAATCAAAGATGGAAAAAAGCGGACAATTAGTTCTCATTGCTTCAAGTCAAAGACATCTCAGACATGCAGCCGCGTTTCAAAGTTTAAGAATAAAGCCATTTTTTTTTCCTAATGCCTAGTCAAGATTTACATCTTGACGAAGCATTAGGAACTTTTTTTTCATCTTGCACACGCGTGCGCACACGCGTGCACACACGCACACACACAAACACACATGCAAGTCACACATACGCACTCGTGCACACACACAGTCAGACAAACACACATGCAAGTCACACAAACACACGCTTGCATGTGCACACACACGCACACACGCAAGTCACACAGACACACACGCACGCAAGTCACACAAAACGCACACAAACGCACGCAAAATACACACGCCTTTTTATTTTGCCTCTGCCTCTCTTTTCACTTTCCTTCTCTTCATAGTCCTTATTTTTACTGTTTCCAACTTCCAACCAATCAGTCATCTGTGTGTGTATGCTGTGACTGTGGAGGATTCATTCAATAAAATCAGTTAATCACAATAATCTCTCTCTTCTCTCTCTCTCTTTCCCTCGACGTAGAGACTTTCAAACAGCGTTGGTGTTATAGTGACATTCTCTGCTCTGTCAGAAATGGCGAGTTGTTTTTTCGCACAAGCTTTTATTGGATAGCTTATTTTAAAAACTGTATGCACTATTAGCACTTTTTGATGAATTTGTGAAAAAAGTAAAACATTGTAATTTTGTTTTCTGTCAACCTGGATCCTATTTTCCTATGTTTTTGTGTGTAAGTGACTGATGGGAGCAACAATCTTTTAATTGGTCCAGTATTAAGCGAGACCGCTGCAGTCGGCAGCGGAGAAACAAGCTGCCATGTAACATTAATGGGCAATCGCACCTTCAATTTGCGTCCACTAAAAGTTCTGTTGTTGCCGCTGACAGGCTCAGATTATTATTCTAAGTGTCTGACAACATTATGGAAAGGATCCCTACAGAGAGAGACCTTTTTGTTAAAGAGTAAGATCCTTTTTTTAAACATAAAAACATCCTTGAGGTAGCTTTCGCCAAACCCACCACACTCCATGTAAATAAATAATAATTTTATCATAATAAAAACACACTTCATTCAAAGTCAACAGACACAAAATAAAACTACCAAAAGCCGTCTTGGTTCATCTTTCCACTGATCCAACAATAACCACTCTGGTTTGGTTGAAATAAACCCTTCATTCACCCATTTACATGTGGAGATATGCTGGCTCTATACACGCTAAAAGTCCTGATTATTTACATGGAGTCTGGTGGAAATATGCTGGCTCTATACATGCTAAAAGTACTGATTATTTACATGGAGTCTGGTGGGTTTGGTGATGGTGATTTCGGGGCTGTTTCATGTTAAACTAAAATGATCTTACTCTTTAACTAAAAGGTCTATCTCTGTAGGGATCCTTTCCATAATGTTGTCAGACACTTAGAATAATAATCTGAGTCTGTCAGCAGCAACAACAGAACTTTTAGTGGACGTTAACTGACGCTGAACATTAGTCCTGTAGGGTTACATTACAGCCCGGTTCATGGCTGCCGGTTACAGCGTTCACGCTCAATACTGGACCAGTTTCAAAGAGTTTTGTTCCCATAAGTCACTGACACACAAAAACATGGGAAAACAAGTTATGGTCCAAGTTGGAAAAAAAACAAAGTTACCCTTTAAATAATGTAAATAATCTGTATCCTTTTCTCTCTTTTAGGAGCGGTGGACGCCAACTCCCAAACTACATCTCAGGAGCTCCTCATTCCAAACGACGTGAGTATACTGCACATGTAGAGGATGAATATGAATATGAATATGAAACGCACGCACACACACACACACACACACACACACACACACACACACACACACACACGCACACACACGTCCACACAAACACATGCGCACACACAGACACACACACAGACAGACTCACACACACACGCACATGCCCACACATGCGCGCACACACACACACACACATACACACACACATGCCCACACATGCACGCACACACACACACACAAACACACACATGCGCACACACACACACATACACACGCAGACACACACTCACACATGCGCACACACACGCACACACATACACAGACATAGACACACACACACAAACACACACACACGCACATACATACCCACAAGCCCACACACATACACGTGGACAGAAAACATTCATTCAACCTTTTATGTATATAGAGATCATTGAGTGGCGGCCTTCAATCACAATGATGTTGAGTCAGTTACAAAGACAGAGAGAGGGGAAAACCATGAATAAACCAAAATAACAACACAGAAAAGCCAGCACCAAAGTGTTGTAAATATTTACTAAAATGTGAGGGGTGTACTCACTTTTGTGAGATACTGTACATATATATAATACAAATAAAATAACAGATAAATAAGGACATCTCAGCACAATATTTTGTAATTATTGTAAGTGATTAAAATAAGAAATTCCCATGTTCAAAAAGGAGTTTTTCTATTTTTATCCTTTAGGTAAATACAAAACAATGTGATGCGTCACTTATTTATACATGTTTACATACACATGCATGTACCGTATGTCTACCTACCTACACTCACATAAACACATAGACACAGAAGCATACATACATGCATAAACACACACATTTACTAATTGTTTTCTTCTTTTCCATCTATCTTCTTCGTTTCTGTCTATCTATATCAAACCGAATAATAACCCATCCAAACTAGACTTAGTATATAAGCCCAGGAACCATACAGTCAGTATACAATACTAACACCTACATATTATATGTGCACATATGGAAATCTTTGCTCTTTTTTTTTTTCTCGAAACAAGCTGCCCTGCAGACCAGCCAACCAGTCGGTATGACTGTTTGTTTTATTTGTTAGGCAGCGAAGCAGACAGTTCAGTGTCCCGCACAAGGACACCTGACATTTGATGGACGTGTTGACTGCTTCGGGGTCAGAGCGCTGACCTTTTGTTCATAAGACAGCCTTTGGCCGCCCTGTCTCTCTCGCTGCTCGTCTCTCTTCCCCCGCGCCCCCTCCCCCCGGGCGGTTACTCGTCCTGTCAGTGTTCAGCTGTGCAGCGCTTCAAAGTCTCTCTGCTTCGACTGTGTTCCCTCACGACAACGCAGCTCCTTCCAAAACTCTCATTATTAGGCATCAAAGCTGTTTACATGATTCAGCAAAATGAATTCTCACCTACTAGTCTGGCATGTAGTCATGTAGTTATTGTGTGCATTCTAACTAGAATAATAAAATAAATATTCAGGGCTTTTAATTAAGTTATTAGCCATTTTGGCTGGCGATGAATGAAGCAAAATAACTTTGTGTCTGTTTGAATCAGCCGGTTGCAGAAACGATGCGACAAATCAGAAAATTGGGCGGTTTTGTGTGCGTTTGGCTTGGAAACGTATCTTTATCTGGCAGCACTGCTTGTAGTACTACATTTCCCATGAACACTATGTTGTGACGTGTCACAAGACCGTCGGCTACGTGTGTAACGTTTGGTATGGATTACGAGCTACGCAGTGGTGTGAGGATAGGATAAAAGCTTGAGGGAGAGAACAGATCAGGGCTCATAATTCGGAGGACAACTTGGTGGACCATCTCTGACTTGGTGTCTGTTGCTAGGGAAACCCACAGCTGTGTTGTAACTTTTATGCTGGACTCAGTAAACTTTGCTTAACTGAACTCTTCATCTCAGATTGATCCTTGTGTTCTGGTAAACTTAAGTCCGATGTAAGAAGGCGCGGGAATTAATATATTGGAGTCAGATTTGACAGGCCTTAGGGCCTTATTTTATACATAATTCCCTACAATATCCAGCTACAAAAAGCCCTAAAAAGAGTCGTTGCTATGGAGATGATACACCGTCTCGTCTCATTGTTGTAAACTGGTAGCTTTCAGAACGCTGCAGACCGGCGCATTGTTTCAACTCTGACGTTTTGACAATCTTTGTCCAAACAGGGCTTAAGGTGCTCTTTAAAGTCACGGGTTTTCGCAAGACTAGAACTGCCCGGGAGTTTGTGGAACGGCTGACTGTTTTCTGCAACAACAAAGCACTCGCTATGTCTCGCTCCTCTCTTTTGTTTCTCTCTCTCCCCTGTGAAATGAAGCTGCCTTCAAGTGCGGTCTGAAACGTCGAAATCTATAAACAATCTGAAGGAAAACTCTGAAATATAAAGTCTACTTGTGCTTTGTTAGGGGGTTTAAGAACACAACAGGAAGTCACACAAATGGGCATTCATCGACACCCCTCCCCACGCCACCTTGCAACATATCACCGGATCACTTCTTTTTTGGTGTGAATGCACCGTAAATGATACAGAACACCGTTGCTAAACAACAGTCCTAGTGTTGTTCACATGTTCTAGTTCAGGCTCCCTGAGGCTCAGGCACTTTCTCCTTCGTTCCCTCAGTTTCTAATGACACACTATTGATGATTTCTCTGCAGGAACTCACGCAGTTACCTTCAGGCAACATTTCCTCACACACACACACACACACACACACACACACACACACACACACTAACACACACACACATACACACACACACACACACACACACACTGCTTCTTTATGGATGAGTCTGTAGCTCAGTGAAGGACAGACAGATGTGTGTGAGCTATATAACCAACACCTCTGCAGGTGCTGTCACCTCTCAGGTACACATTAAGCCTCATCATCTTCATCATCACAATCACGGCTTCCATTCATGTTGTTGTGTGGTTTTACAATGTAGGGACTCACATACACACACACACACACACACACACACACACACACACACACACCAAACATATGGCTCATGCATGTTTACATTCGGCCGACCTGAGAAAACTAAGACACAAAAGCAAAGAGCAGAGAGGCTGTGTGTGTGTGTGTGTGTGTGTGTGTGTGTGTGTGTGTGTGTGTGAGAGAGAGAGAGAGTGAGTCATAGAGCAGGGCCAAGCAGAGCAGCTTAATGACATCCTATAGCTCACAGTTAGAGATTTAACAACAACCCTGTCTGAGTCTTTCTCTCTCTAACTCTCTCTCTCCCGCTTTCTCTCTCTCTCTCTCTCTCTCTCTCTCTCTCTCTCTCTCTCTCTCTCTCTCCTTCAGTAAACCCTTCCAAATTACAAGGGCAGCAGGGGTTCGCCCAAAAATAGCCCTCGTTCCGTCCTCTTCCCCTTCCTCCTCTCCAGCTTCAAGCTGATTTTTACCCAACAGCCCTTTCCATAAAGCTGCTCAGAGGGGGGGGGGGACATACCAAATACAGCATCCGTTAAAAAACCTCACATCTCCAGAGCAGTCAACCTTGCAGAAAGCGTAAAAGCCAAAGCTTGTTTTTGTCTCCCACTGAGCTACCGCTGCTGTTCTTTCATCGTGGTAAAAAGTGGGTTAAGTCGTGACTTCTATGTGTAGCTTCAATGTTCCCTAAACATTTCAAGTACATTTCATTTCTTAAACCCAATATCACAAATTGGTTTCAGAAGGCTTTTTTAAAAGAACAACATCCTACATTCAGACGACTTTATCCCTGTGTGAAAAAAACACAGCACTCTTTTCCAAAAAAATTTCTGTGAGCATCTCAAACCAAAGACTTTGCCTCTGAAGCCTCAAAACTGACAGAGACTTCTTGGCAGCGCTGGAAGAAGTATTCAGATCCTTTACTACAGTAAAAGTACTAATACCACACTGTAACATTACTCTGTTAGAAGTTAAAGTGCATTGAAGATGTTCCTTCACTAAAAGTCTGTAAGTATCATCAGGAAAATGTAGTTAAAGTATTAAAACATTGTAGAAAGTGTAAAGGATCCAACCAGTTGTGTTTAATGGTCTGATCATCTCAGCTGGACTTGTAGCTGTTATATTGTTGGCTAGTTTACTTTAGAATAATACATCAGATTTTATAAACTGCATGTGTTTAGTGTGCAGAAATCTTAATGTGTAAAGTAACTAGTAACTAAAGCTGTAACAGATGAATGTAGTGGAGTAAAAAGTACAATATTTCTCTCTGAAATGTAGCGGAGTAGAAGTAGAAAGTGGTATGAAAAGAAAAGTGTGTGTGTGTGTGTGTGTGTATGCGCGTGTGTCTGTGTGTGTGTGTGTGTGTGTGTGTGTGTGTGTGTTTGTGTGTATACATGTGTGTGTGTGTGTGTGTGTGTGTGTGTGTGTGTGTGTGTGTGCGCGCACACGTGTGTACGCGTGCACGTGTGTGTGTGTGTGTGTGTGTGCGTGTGAAGAAAAGACTCAAGTACAAGTACCTCAACATTTGGACTTGTGTGTAAATCTAAACCAGAGAACGTAACGGTCGCGGATTTAAACAATCCTAGTTTGGTACAAAAACTACTAAACTACCCCCCCCCAACCTGCCTCATTACGAGGACCTTTGGCGCTCTTATAATTACTCATCTTACCTGCTGTCTCAAACGTAAAGATGAGTCGTAATGGCTGCTTGAACAGACGAATGACCTATGGAAGCGTTTTTCGTTGCTATAATGCAGGATGTCTTACGCTGAGATAGAAAGATCTGTTAAAAAAAAGCTGTAAATGTCTTTTACGCTCATAAACAAACTGTATTTACGTGTGTGTGTGTGTGTGTGTGTGTGTGTGTGTGTGTGTGTGTGTGTGTGTGTGTGTGTGTGTGTGTGTGTGTGTGTGCGCGCGTGTGCGTGCTCCTGCTGGTTCTGACTCTCAGCCGCCAGTTTATGATCCAACCAGGCCGTTTGCGAGGTCGAACGGTGGCTAAAGGTATATTTCGCACAAATTGTTTCGACCTGGTTGTTGTCAGCTGCCACTTAGTCTCCCGTCTCCCACAATGTCATTATAGCCCCCCCACACACACACACACACACACACACACACACACACACACACACACACTTATATTATCAGAGCCCTTTCCAGGAATAGCTCGCTATAGCACACAGAGCAGATCTACATCAGTTGGCCGGATGACTTGAAGGGAAAGGAATGTTTGTGGTGCAGAGAGAGAGAGAGAGAGAGAGAGAGAGAGAGAGAGAAACTACAATAAAGATTATAGAGAGTTAAAGCGTCAGATGCAGGGTTGCAATGAAGGGATGAAAGATACTGACTGAAGGATGCAGAATCAGAGGAGAGAAACTGTGGATCTAGGTCAGAAGGGGATAAAAGAACGAACAGAGAAAGAGAAAGTGAAAAGGCTGAGTGGAGTTGAGTTGTGTCGGCTGTTTCAATGCTTGCAACGCAGACATTTCATTCAGAAATGCTTAATAACAGAGTAGAGGGACGCTGTGACTGTATGTATTGTATAGTGCTGTATACTATAAATTGCAGTTTGTTTACCTTCGTCTGCCTTTACATGTGTTTCATCCTCCGGTTCCAAAATTACAAGATGGCTGTGCCTGTGTCTGTGGATGTATCTAACAGCCTGTAATGTTTTTGGGGTTTTTTTGCCCAGTTGACTGAAAACAAATTTCTGCTTTCATTTGCATAATGTTGTCTCCATGCCGCCCTGGATGTCTGTGAGTGTCTGTATCTACGGCATTTCTTCTGGTTCCAATTCTCATGATCACAAACTAATTATGTCCTCGTCTTGAGAGAACAAACACCGTTTAGAGGAACTTCTGACTTCATGAAAACTTGTTAGAAACTAACATCTTGTCTGGATTCAATGAAAACTTTGCACGTTGAAACCAATAAATAATGACTGTAATCACAAGCAGACAAAATAATAATAGTGTGGAAACAGAATTACATGTCCTTTCATTAGGCATCATTAATAACTTCCCTCTAAATGCAAAATAGAATTATTATTACATTATTGTCTCTTAATTTTCTGCAATAATTAAGTATAGATGATGAAGTTATTTAATACAATGTGATACATGTCGGACTAATGAGCCATGCCGAGAGTTAATTATCTCATTCTTTACACCAAACCTCCCTTACGGGGATCAGTAAAATATGCCATTGTTGTTATTTTTTAATTGGATTACACTCCCGGTGTTGACACGGCGACTCCTCATTATCTCCCCTCTCACTTCCTGTCATAACACTTAAACCGTTGTGTTGACTTCCATTCGACCATGCATCGTCGTCCCGGTCAAAACTGAAAATATATTTTTGGGCATTTCTGCCTTTATTCGATAGAAAAGCTGAGATATTAAAGGGAAGAGAGAGAGGGGGAAGACATGCAGGAAAAGGTCGGTCTCAAACCCTGGACCTTCTGCGTTGAGGAATAAACCTCTATATATGTGCGCCCGCCAACTGAGCTCACCGGCCACGTTTTGCCACTTTTTTTGACGTTTGAGGCTTCTTGTCACTACCATGTATAAACACCACAAACACAACGTCATTACTAGATTTACACTTATTTTTGGAATTCCTGGTCAATAAACCTCATTTATAGGAAATTATACCTAATTCTTGAGTTACAAAGCAGAAATGATGAATTATTTAGACTAATATTAAAGGAAGTATAATCACAGAATGGTATATGTCAATGTTCAGTCAAGATACTGTTTCGAAAAATGTAAAAAAAAAAATTCAAATGCTAAAAAAAAATTGAAGAAAACACCCAAAATTCAATGAAAGTACAGATTTTTGTTGTACTTGTGGAGCGTGTTGTATGGCATGATCCATGTTATTTTTGGGCAATCAAAATTAGGTAGTTTTAAAAGAAACCCATATTTCTGATATAGACATTTAGACAACGGGTCAAATTTGACCCGAAGACAACACAAGGGTTAAACCCTTTTCAAACAACGATCCCGTGTCTTCACGCTGTACACTTGCTGTACATTATAACAGTGTAAACTGTACATTCTAACAGAGTATCCTCTACATTCTAACAGTGTATCCTCTACATTATAACAGTGTAACCTGTACATTATAACAGTGTAACCTCTACATTATAACAGTGTATCCTCTACATTCTAACAGTGTATCCTCTACATTCTAACAGTGTAACCTCTACATTATAACAGTGTATCCTCTACATTATAACAGTGTAACCTCTACATTATAACAGTGTATCCTCTACATTATAACAGTGTATCCTCTACATTATAACAGTGTAACCTGTACATTATAACAGTGTAACCTCTACATTATAACAGTGTATCCTCTACATTCTAACAGTGTATCCTCTACATTATAACAGTGTATCCTCTACATTATAACAGTGTAACCTCTACATTATAACAGTGTATCCTCTACATTATAACAGTGTAACCTCTACATTATAACAGTGTATCCTCTACATTCTAACAGTGTATCCTCTACATTATAACAGTGTAACCTCTACATTTTAACAGTGTTGTATTGTCAGAGAAAAAGGAAACCGTTTGATCCCGATCCTCTGATTTCCTCGCTTATAGTTTCAATCCCTTTGTGAATGTTTTCCATTTGCACATCAGATCAGTTTTCTGCACTTCATATTAATAACCAAGGGCGTAGGTTTGTTGGGAGGGGGGGGGGGGGGGCGACACACACATTATTACAAGGGGGGTCTGGGTGTCATCCCCCAGAAAAGTTGAAGCGTCAAACACTTCATTTCCTGCATTCTGGTGTTTTTGAATGCAAAACTTTTCTATATATGCTTCCAATATAGCACAAGTAGACTTTGGATCCTATCTTGCCCCCGGCGCAGCATAAAGCCGGACCCAAGTGTCTTGGCTAGTTTAATACCAACGCAGTTGTCAGTTCCCGTCCAGTATAAGCGTCGTTTATATTTCAAATGCACCTGCGCCCATCTGTGGCCCATGGGTGTGCTGGTCTTACAGGGAGGTGTGTTCAGGTGCATTCTGGGTGTATTGCTATTTTGACGCAGCGGGAAGTGACCATTGACCAACAAAAACCTGGTCTAAAGTCAATAACGCAGCATTTCATTGTTATTTTAACAGAGCATTAGTAAAATGCTCCTAGGCTCGTGCACAGTGCACACACACTATGCTTGTTACACACACAGGGACGCACAGCAGCACACACACATGCAGAAGATTACAAATAAAAATATTACGGTGCAAATCCTCCATCATAATAGCAATGCTCCAAGGTCCAAACGCGCCTGGCTTTTAAAGGGAATGGGAGATGATCTCTGATTGGTTTATTACATGTTACGGCAAAAACACACCTCTGATTGATGAAGACACTAAGTACAACACTTTTGAACCATGCACCCGGCGCACGGACCCTTTTTTTCGCCGTTAAACTAGCAAAAGTGAATTTAGATACACCCTAAACGCACCTGCGCCAGGCGCTTCACGCCGTGCAGTTGGATCGTTAAAATAGGGCCCAAATGTCTTCATTTATGTCGAGGAAATTCTTATTCTCCTGTATTGTTCAACACTTTCTGCATGTGTTTTTCATACAGAGAGTGTAGCTCAAAGGGGGTCAGCCCTATGTTCCCACATTTCTAAGATTTTTCTTAAAATTAGGCCCTATGTTAAGGTTAGGGTTACATTCCATCTGTAGTCCATTGCTACTGGATAATAGGTTGGGTGTAATTGGCTACCAAATTGGGATAAAGGGGGATATAATCTGATACAAATTTATGAAAAAGGAAATGTGGGAACTGTGGGAGCATATGGCCTAATTTTGAATGTGGGAACAGGCACGCTCCCGCTCAAAGTGACAAAACACACAACATGACGCAGATTAATAGATATAACAAGTGCAGACACTTGTGTGAAAAGCCGCTGTGCCTCTGCTAAATAGTCTCAGGAAGGAACTTGTTTTGGTGGAACATGTGGACGTTCAAAAGTAGTTTTAGTCGTGCAACAGAAAACTCAGATTGGACAGATAGTCTAGCTAGCTGTCTGGATTTACCCTGCAGAGATCTTCAGGCTACTAAATGCTCTGTTTCTGGTTCACGTCCTGTATTTGGGTCGGATCGCGTTCTCACCTGACGTGAACCGAACTCTAGTTCGCTCGGAAGAGAACAGAGACCCCCGTTTTCAAGAGGACCAGAGTTAGTTTGTTTGATCCACACCAGAGACACACTGACACACACACACACAGACACACACACACACACACACACACAGACACACACACACACACACACACACCAGAATTGGGATGAGCTTTCACACCGCCCCGAACCAACCGGGTTAGGGTTATCAGACCAAACCCCTCCAGGGTTCAGTTATAACGGACCAAATGAGTTGGATGTGAAAGCAACCTAAAGTACATTTAGAACAGATGGAAAATGTGCGTAGTATAAGTTAGTATAGTGTAAGTTAACTATGGACAATCGTGCGATTAAATAATCGTGATTAAATATTTAATCTAATCTAAAAATAAAATGCATGCAGGAGTTTTTCTGCAGCTCTAAATGTAACCTCGACACGCATGAGGAGGAAGATGCCAGCCTGCTGACATACGTTTGCCTTTTAGAAAAACAAAAGGTAACGAGACGTATTTACAGTCCGAACTGACACCAAGATAAGCACAGGGACTATCTGTCTATTGTTGCTGTGACATCTACTGCATAAACCAAACGCAATCCCCCCGCTGGGACCAGTATAGAAACACTGACAGGCGGCTGAGTCAGAGTTCAACACCTGCCGCTATTCCCTATTCTCAGACAGACTTGGACAGATAACGAGAGGATGAAAAATAAACAGAGAGAGACAGGGGTGGAGGTGTGGGTGCTGTCCAGAAAAAACAGCAGATAAAAAAAACCAAGAACAATGAAGTAAAATACAAAAAACAGAGGTATCATAAAACACCTGAGAAAATAAATATACAACATATATGTATACATACATACAGTATATATACATACATGCACATATAGACTTGCACACATACATGTACATGTGTTAAAGGATTATAATCAGTGGTGTAGTCTACGTGATACACAGGTATACCCACTAAGAAAGCTCCAGGATTTCCATATACCCACTTAAAAATGCCCAATCACACACAGCAACATACTTTCCATTATATTTTTGATATCTTTTGAATTATCATCTGTTTTTTTCTTCTTCGCATAGGCTAAATAAAAGTATTTCCACCGTAAAGTGGTGCATAAAAGTGTATCCGAATGCAGGAAATTAAGTCTTTGATGCTGAAAATAACCCAGACACCCAGTCCCCCCCACTATGATATGCCCCCCCTCCCCCAGTGGCAGATTCTGGCCCATATTTATAGGCCAATATATTTATATACAGTACAGTATACCCACTACAATACATTAGACTACATCACTGCTTATAATGTTCAAAATTGAGAATGTGTCAGCAGTAGGGTTGGGTACCGTTTGGATTTTTACGATTCCGATGCCGAACCGGTACTTTTAAAATGATTCCGATTCCTAAACCGATTCTTGAAAAACTGAATGAAATGATATCAAAGATGTAATATGTTTACCAGCGATCACGTGCAGTGAATGGTTAATATTCAATTCAATTCAATTCAATTTTATTTATAGTATCAAATCATAACAAGAGATATCTCGAGACACTTTACAGATAGAGTAGGTCTAGACCAAACTCTGTACTTTACGAAGCCCCAACTATTACAGTGGTTGCCTCAAGAGCAAGCATTAGCAGTAGCTATTGCGACAGTGGCAAGGAAAAACTCCCTTTTTTTGTTAGGAAGAAACCTCGGACAGACCCAGACTCTTGGTAGGCGGTGTCTGACGGCACCAGTTGGGGGAGTGGTGAATGGTGGCAATAATAGTCATAATAAAGATAGTGAAGCAGTGATCACAATGGTAGTCATAGTAGTTCATGTCATAGTAGGGCACAGCAGGGCGTTACGGGGTGTAGTGTGGCACAGCAGCCTGGGTGGACGCGGTTGGACGCGGCAGGACGCAGTCGGACACTGCGGGGAAACGCAGAGCGTAGCAGGGTGTAGTAAGTCCATAGCGTCAGCTGCACCCAGGACCCCGGTGTAGGTGCCACCCAATTCCAAGGCGATGTTCTGGGTGAAGAAGAAGCAAAGGGACTCCGGGGAGAAAACTCCCCAGAGCTAGGTTAGTAACAGGCATTTCTGGGACTAAGATGCACACAAAAGGAGACAAGTGAAAAGAGAGAAGAGGGAGCGGCTCATTGTGTCCTTGGAAGGAGCTTCCCACAGCAGTCTAGAGTTATAATAGCATAACTAAGAGAGGCAGGCTAAAGAGAGGGGCCCTGGACCGGGCTCGTACTCTCCCCTGCCGGAACGGGCTTGTACTTCCTGCCTCCCTCTACTCTACTCTACTATGCTGCAACTCCTCACTCCCTAACTATAAGCTTTATCAAAGATGATGGTTTTCAGTTTATTCTTAAATGTGGCGACGGTGTCAGCCCCCCGAACCCAAGTTGGGAGCTGGTTCCACAGGAGAGGAGCCTGGTAGCTGAAGGCTCTGGCTCCGATTCTACTTTTAGAGACTCTAGGAACCACAAGTAGCTCTGAGTTCTGGGAGCGCAGTGCTCTAGTGGGACAATAAGGTACTAAAAGCTCTTCTATGTATGATGGTGCTTGACCATTTAGTGCTTTGTAGGTCAGGAGAAGGATTTTAAATTCAATCCTGGATTTTACAGGAAGCCAATGCAGAGAAGCTAATACAGGAGAAATGTGATCTCTTTTGTTAGTTCTTGTCAGAACACGTGCTGCAGCATTCTGGATCAGCTGGAGGGTCTTGAGGGACTTATTTGAGCAGCCTGATAGTAAAGAATTACAGTAGTCCAGCCGGGAAGTTACGAATGCATGGACTAGTTTTTCAGCATCGTTTTGAGACAGGATGTTCCTGATTTTGGCAATGTTACGAAGATGGAAAAAGGCTGTTCTAGAGGTTTGTTTTAAGTGGGCGTTAAAGGATAGATCCTGGTCAAAAATGACTCCTAGATTTCTGACAGTAGTGCTGGAGGCCAGGGCAATACCATCTAGGGTAGCTATATATTTAGATAATGAAGTTCGGTGGTGCTTGGGTCCCAGCACAATAACTTCCGTTTTGTTTGAGTTCAACATCAGAAAATTGTGGGTCATCCAGGATTTTATATCTTTAATGCACGCTTGAAGTTTAGCTAACTGACCGCTTTCGTCTGGCTTGATTGACAGATATAATTGGGTGTCGTCTGCGTAACAGTGAAAGTTAATTGAGTGTTTCCTAATAATATTGCCTAGAGGAAGCATATATAAAGAGAATAGAATTGGTCCAAGCACTGAGCCTTGAGGAACGCCATGGCTAACTTTAGCGTATTTGGATGGTTTATCGTTAATATTAACAAATTGGGATCGCTCAGAAAAATAGGACTTAAACCAGCTTAGTGCGATTCCTTTAATGCCAACTAAATGTTCCAGTCTCTGTAAGAGGATGGTATGGTCAATAGTGTCGAATGCAGCACTAAGATCTAATAAGACAAGTACGGAGACAAGTCCTTTGTCAGCAGCAGTTAGAAGGTCGTTAGTGATTTTCACCAGTGCCGTCTCTGTGCTATGATGCATTCTAAATCCTGACTGAAAGTCTTCAAATAGACTATTTCTATGCAGAAAGTCACACAATTGATTAGCGACTACCTTCTCAAGGATTTTGGAGAGAAACGGGAGGTTAGATATAGGTCTATAGTTGGCTAAGACCTCAGGGTCGAGGGTGGGTTTTTTCAGAATAGGTTTTATCACAGCTACTTTAAAAGACTGCGGTACGTGACCCGTTAATAAGGACATATTGATCGTATCTAGTAATGTGGTGTTGACCACGGGTAGTGCTTCTTTAAGTAGCTTCGTTGGAATGGGGTCTAAGAGACAGGTAGTTGGCTTAGCTGAAGAGACCCTTTTACATCTGTTTTGGTGAGCCCAGAGGGAAAATATGGCATTTTAAAAGTAGCCTACATTAACGGTAGCTAGCTAACGGTAGACTACAGAGAGAGGGGGATATTTTTACGTCCGTTTCGGAGCGACAGAGGGAAAATATTTCAGTCGACACATTAAGTGGAACCGAAATGAGGAACCAAAATTTGCATTCTAATCCAGTCCGATTTGGAACCGGGTTTCGGTAACCAACCCTAGTCAGCAGCAGTTTTTTCATATCAACTTTGGACAATTACCCTTTTTTCACATGTAGAACGCAGCTGGAGATTGTCCGCGTCAGACACGTTCTTACTTACGTTTGGTTTAGGCGAGGGGTGGTCTGGATAATCGGAAGTACATTTCCAAGATAACTGCCTGAATCCTTCGTCCCTCCCCTCCTGCTCTCTGTGTGTGGCCGTTCTCAAACTCTGTTCGCTTCAGGAAAACGTCAAAAAAACTTAGAGCTAGCGAGCTACACGCTAAAAATGACAAAATGTGAAGACAATTTGGATTTCAACAAGGCAGGTCTGCTTGGTTCTTTCAGGGAATGATTGTAAAGATTTACAAAGAATAAGTTTAGGACATTTCCTCTCTAACCGGGACGTTTTGGGAGCGATTGGTGGGATTAAAACGGGATCACAAAATAATTTGTCTCTCCCCGTTCACTACCATTCATATTTTGTCCTAATTAAGGTCCTTAGATGTCCACCGGAAGGGTTGGGACTTCGCCTCTCTGTAACATTGTAGACATGACAGAAAATATGGAAAAGCATAATATGTGCACTGTCTTCGCTTTGAGAAACCCAAAACGCTGACTCTCTCCGTCTCGTCCTCCCCCACAGCTGATTGGCTCAATCATCGGTCGCCAGGGCACCAAGATAAACGAGATCCGGCAGGTGTCGGGGGCTCAGATCAAGATCGGCAGTCAGATCGACAGCACCAGTGACCGCCACGTCACCATCACCGGCACACCGATCGCCATCAACCTGGCTCAGTACCTGATCACTTCATGGTAAGCTTCAAAAAACAGGGACAGGGAAGTATCTAGAAAGCACTTCTTGTTGGAGTTAGTTTTCCATTTTAAAGGGTAACTCTGGGTTCTTTCAACCTGGACCTTATTTTCCCATGTTTTTGTGTCTAAGTGACTGACAAAAACAACAATCTTTGCCATTGGTCCAATATTAAGCGAGACCGCTGCAGTCGGCAGCGGGGAATCAAGCTCCAACGTAAGTTAAGAGGACAATCGCGCACCTTCAGTCAGCGTCCACTACAAGTACTGGTTTTGCCGCTGACAGACTCAGATTATTATTTTAAGTGTCTGACAACATTATGGAAAGGATCGAAATTGTGTTCGCTAAATCCACCAGATTCCATGTAAATAAACAGTAATTTTATCATTGTAAAACACACTTAATTCAAAGTCGAAAGAAACTAAATAAAACTATCAAAAGCTGTCTTGGTTCATCTTTCCACTGTTCCAACAATCACCACTCTGGTTTGGTTGAAATAGACTTAATTTCACACTTAATTCACCCATTTACATGTGGAGATATGCTAGCTCTATACATGCTAAAAGTCCTGATTATTTACATGGAGTCTGGTGGAAATATGCTGGCTCTATACACGCTAAAAGTCCTGATTATTTACATGGAGTCTGGTGGAATTATGCTGGCTCTATACACGCTAAAAGTACTGATTATTTACATGGAGTCTGGTGGGTTTGGTGACGGTGATTTCGGGGCTGTTTCATGTTAAACTAAAATGATCTTACTCTTTAACTAAAAGGTCTATCTCTGTAGAGATCCTTTCCATAATGCTGTCAGACACTTAGAATAATAATCTGAGTCTGTCAGCGGCAAAAACACAACTTTTAATGAATGTAAACTGACGCTGAACATCTGTCCTTGTTTCACGGCTGCTGGTTATAGCGTTCTCACTCAATACTGGACCAGTTTCAAAGATTGTTGTTCCCATCAGTCACTTACACACACAAAAACATGGGAATATTTGAAAAGAAAAACAAAGTTACCCTTCAAACCAGGCTGAGATTTCTCTCTCATTAACTTCACTCGCTTCTCCAGGAACGGAGGGTCTTGCTCCTCTGCCTCCTCGGTAGGTGTTTGCTTTTAACTTGAACTTCTTTTAATGAACACCCAGAAGAGAGGATTGGCATTACAGATGAGAAGAACTCTGTCAAGCTTTTCCTCCTCCCCCCAAATCATTATGTTCAATCATTTTATGCACTGAGAAAAAACTGAGAAAACTGGACTAATTCAAAGCCACAAACTTTCAAGAGTGTGATACTGCACTCAATTCTTTGAGGAACACTGTTGAATTATCAAATAAGTCAGAGAACCAAATGATCTTATGTCGTGTTTCCACTGTCTGCTCGACTCAGCGCACTTTTTTGCTACCAGTACTTTTCTCTTTTTGTTTTCAACTGCGTATAGATAGTACCCCCTCAGGGCCCTTCAGACTCGAAAAAGTGACCCGCCAATTCTCCTCAGGGTTGTTCGGCCGGCGTTGCGAGTGTCACCGAAACGGCCCATTTGTGTAGCGTCATATTGTGTTCTTTAAACCCCCAATATAGCAGACTTTATATAAGTAGACTTTGGGCCCTATCTTGCACCCGGCGCAGCGCAAAGCCCGACACAAGTGTCTTTGCTAGTTTAAGACCAACCCTGTTGTCAGTTTCCCGTCCAGCGCCCGCGTCGTTTAAATAGCAAATGCACCTGCGTCCATCTGTGGCCCATGGGCATGCTGGTCTTACAGGGAGGTGTTTTCAGGTGCATTCTGGGCGTGGTGTGTTCAGGTGCATTCTGGGCGTATTGCTATCTTGAGGCAGCGGGAAATGATCGCGCCATTGACCAACAAAAACCTGGTCTAAAGTCAATAACGCAGCATTTCATTGTTATTTTTACTTTGCAAATCCTCCATCATAACAGCAATGCTCCAAGGTCCAAACGCGCCTGCTTTTAAAGGGAATGGGAGATGATCTGTGATTGGTTTATTGCATGTTACGCCCAAAACACCCCTCTGATTAATGAAGACACTAAGTACAACCCTTTTGAACCGTGCGCACGGACCCTTTTTTCCACCGTTAAACTAGCAAAAGTGGATTTGGGCACGCCCTAAACACACCTGCGCCAGGCGCTTCACACCGTGCAGTTAGATCGTTAAAATAGGGCCCTGAGTCTACGTGTCCATTGTCAGCGCCATTTCCACGTTTCCCATTTCATTTCTATGGGAGCAGCCGTGCAATGCATTTTTGTAGCGTCGCGGGGACTTTGGAGAAGCGAGACGTCGAGTCGCTCGCTCCTCATTTGCATAAAGTTGAATCCAGCCAACTTTATGCAAATGAGGAGCGGCCGGTTCGGCCCGACGCCTCTCAAAAGCTGACAAAAATCTTTTGAACTGACCGTTGTTGCTGTGAAATGAAGACAGATTCAGCAGCTGCACGACCTATTTCTCGCTTAAAATGTTCGGTGACCCGAACTCTGTCAGCGGCAAAAACAGCACTTTTAATGGGCGCAAATTGACAGTACACAATTGCCCATTAACTTACATTGTAGCTTGTTTCTTAAAACAACGGCAGCAAAGAAAATTTTACTTTTTATTTTATTTTGGGTCAAGTGGAGCAACAATACAGCACAGGTGCGCTCTTCATATGGTACATCTGGAGGATGTATCGCATGAGACGCAGCCATCTAATCAGGCTCTCGATATGAGAGACACGAGACAGACTGCCAGGCGAGTTCACACCTCCATGAATATGCAAATTCATGATTGGACTCGGGATGGAATTGATATTTCACTCACAGCTCTTTCTGCCGCCGACAGCAGGGAGAATAGGCTGGGCACACAGAGACACACACACACACACACACACACACAGAGACACACACACACACATACTCACACACACACACGGATGTTCGGATGGGTCAGCCTCATTCACTCTGAAATGTCAGGTCAGGGAGGGTGAGAGGCTGACGCTGAAGTATACAGTAGACAAAGTAGACAAATCCACTCTTTTCCATTACATTTTTTTTTCTTTCTCTTCAGTCAGTCAACAGACAGATAAGACTTCCTGTCAAAGGTTATTCCGTCTCTTCTCTCTCCGTCTGACCACAGAACAGCAGATTAATACTAGAAACTGAATAAACAGACATCCGTGCGTGAGAATATCTTCCCTTGGTTTATGTTGTCGTCACTATTCATCAGTGGTAGAAAGGAACAGTTTTGAAGTACTTGACATGAGTATTTTTTTGGCCATGTAAACAGCTTAGTCAGCTTAATATTGTCTTTTTTCGGGACTAAAGCCCCTAAAGACTAATGTTGTCAGACACTTAATAGTCTATATCAACGACGTTGCATTTCCTGGATTGTTCAAGTGCCGCCGGAAATTCTGCCAGATGTCTTTTATTTCGGCCAGATGTCCGTCCCCTTCCTCTTTCTTTGTGTTGGTGTTCTAACCTCTGGTGGATTTGTGAGGACTATGGTTAACTGCTCCTCAGATCTCTGCAGGGTAAATCCAGACAGCTAACTAGACTATCTGTCCAATCTGAGTTTTCTGTTGCACGACTAAAACTACTTTTGAACATACACACGTTCCACCAAAACAAGTTCCTTCCTGAGACTATTTAGCAGAGGCACCGTGGCTCCGTCTGGAGCTTAGCACCGCCCACGACGATTGTGATTGGTTTAAAGAAATGCCAATAAACCAGAGCATGTTGTTCTCCCATCCAGGAATGCTGTGTGGACTCCACAACGCTGTGAAGGAAGGTCTGGCAATGCGAGATTAAACACTTAGGCCTCCTGCACACTGGCTGTGTGGCGTGTCCGTTTTTATTTCGGCTCCCATGGTAACAGGTTAGAGCGTGCACACTGCCTGCGTGACACGCACGTCTCAGAAAACGCGTGCATGCTAGAAATGGGACCGACGGCTATTTTTCACACGACACGCGACACGCAACATAGAATACGAAAAGATGTTTATATGTCATTTTGACACAAATACATAAATGACATGTTGATGTTTGAAAGTCCCTAGGTTTTGACGGGAAACATCCATGTGTACAGACAAGGCTAGCAGCAGCAGCGCCGCGTCAGACACATTTCTGATGTGCAAAGACATAGAAAACGCCGCGCAGCCGCCACGCAACTGACACGCAACAGAAAACGCCATGCTCACGCAGCCAGTGTGCATGAGGCCTTTAGAATAATAATCTTAGCCTGTCAGTGGCAAAACAAGCATTGTGAACGTGTATAGAAGCTGCACAATTGCCCATTAACGTTACATTGCAGTTTGCCAACTGCAGCGATCTTGTTAAATACTGGACCAATGTCAAAGATTGTTGTTCCCGTCAGTCCCTTAGACACAAAAACAAAAGGAAAATGGGGTCCAGTATATAAAAAAACGGAGTTGCCCATTAACCTTTCCTGTCTAATGCTGTCTGGCTTGATGAAGAGCTGTACCAGTTCTTTCCTTTGTTTCATCCTTCTTCCCCTCTCGATCACCAGTCTCACTGTCTTTGAACGCAGGGGACACAGTAAATATCAGCGTCGCCTGTTGAGGGTGAGGCACATTCATGTGTGTTACAGAAGGAGTTTCCAGCAATATCCACAAAATATTTCCCCCTTTTTGCACCTGAAAGTAAGATGTGATCTACATCTGGGTATCTTATCTGGAGATGGAAATCCACGGACCACATCTGGCTCACTTTCATATCTCTGCCAGGCGTAAATGACATCTGTAAAGGTTAGCCCAAAACAAGAGCTGAAAAGGTCACCGAACACTCATTTAAACAAGTCAGACAACAAGCTGAAGAGGACTTCGTCCCCCGGAAAGAATAAATAAGCAGCTTTGCTTCTTTCTGCTTAGCCAATATGCAAAATGGGGACCAATCAGAACAGAGGAACAAGAATCGGAGCCTCTGCAAAATAGTCTCAGGAAGGAACTTGTTTTAGTGGAAAGTGTGTACGTTCAAAAGTAGTTTTAGTCGTGCAACAGAAAACTGAGATTGGACAGATAGTCTAGCTAGCTGTCTGGATTTACCCTGCAGATATCCAGATAATGTACCCAGATAACCGGTTGCATGTTGATGTCCATCTGACATGAATTGAAGATTGATTGACTTTGTAACTGTTGCAGAATATTCAAATAAATGAGATATTTTAGAGAGTTAAAGCTCTTCTCAAGAATCCTCTTCAAGATCACTCACTTACCTGTTTATAGTGTATGTGATGTGAGAGACAGTATATCTTCTACTTTAAGATAATAATTTTGCTTTATTATATGTAATAATCAAAGAACAAGTGCAGAGGAACACACTACAGGATTAAATTAGGCCATATTAGTATTTACTTATAATATAAAATGGAAATGTTCCCATTCTTGAACTGATGATTTGTCCTGAAGAATCCAGAGATCGCTGACATTGTGTCTGTGGCCGAAATAAAACTGATTGATACCTGATGATTGAGGTATATGATGCAGCCAGGTGTATACCAGGCGAACAATCACGACGCCTGTTCTAGATGGATTTTGAATTAAAATAATACCTGTTTTCTGAGTGTGCTTCATCAATGGTTTTGTTTTGAAGGAGGAAGTTACTTTAGAATAAGCATATAGTGCTGGACTCAGTCGAGACCAAGTAGAATATTTGGCGAGTCCAGGGGCCGAGTCCGAGACAAGTCAGAGTCCAAATACCAACGAGTCCAAGACGAGTTCCAGACAACAGAAAAGCGTCTCGAGTCCAGTCTCAAGTACGACATCCCTGATTATAGAAACGCAGCGTTCGAGGCAGAGCCCCGTCATTCCTATAAGAGTTGCTCAGTCGGCACATGAAGCCAAAAAATAACCAGATCTTGTGCTCTGTCCATAGTTCACACACTTCCACTAGACTAGCACACCCCATCTAAAATTATAGGACATGCCATCCCATCTCTAGCCTCTATCTACACCACGCGGACCAGCCATAAAGCGCAAAAAGTGCTAGATGACCCCTCTCACCCTGCCAGGTCCCTCTTCCAACTACTGCCCTCTGGAAAGAGAGTTCAAAGTCTCAGGGGCAAAACATCCCGCTTTAGGCTCCTTAATGCTCAGGCACCTTCCAGAGTAAACCTGTACTAAATGCATCTTATTCAAATGCACTTTATAGACTGCCCCAGACACTTTATGGGAATTTGCAATAGCACAAGGTCTTTACAGCTTTTTACTGGTTTGAATGATTGTCTATGTGATTGTCTTTTATGTACTGTTTATTACTGTGGATGTATTGCCTTTTTTAACCTGATTTGAAAAACAAATTCCAATCATCTTTGTTGACATGGCAATAAAGTATTGAACTTCACGTTTAGAGCTCCGCTAATTTGAATGAGGATTAAAAGGTTTAATCATGCGGCTCTTTTAGACTTTGCAACGTTATCAGACCAATGTTTCCACTGATTTACAGATGTCTCTTTCTCCATGTTAGTCTCTGGGGAAAAGTCTTTTTGGGCCAGAGGGCATCACGTGACGTTACAATTCCACCATTAGGCCGATACGTTCAATTTCTTTCAAACCTCTGGGCCTGCACACTACATACCAGCTCTGCTATTCTCTTGAAGAGATACGCTAGCGGCTAGAACGATGCAGAAACACCAGCGTACTAATATAAATCTTCACAACAGCTTAAGGGTCCTATCTTGCACCCGGCGCAGTGCAGTGCAAAGCCCGACGTAAGTGTCTTTGCTAGTTTAGGACTGACGCAGTTGTCAATTTCCTGGCCAGCGCCCGCGTGGTTTAAATAGCAAATGCACCTGCGCCCATCTGTGGCCCATGGGCTTGCTGGTCTTACAGGGAGGTGTGTTCAGGTGCATTCTGGGAGTATTGCTATCTTGAGGCAGTGGGAAGTGATCGCGCCATTGACCAACAAAAACCTGGTCTAAAGTCAATAACGCAGAATTTCATTGTTGTTTTAACAGAGCATCAGTAAAATGCTCCTAGGCTCGTGCACAGCGCGCGCACACTATGCTTGTTACACACACAGGGACACACAGCAGCACACAAAAATGCAAAAGATTGCAATTAAAAATATTACGGTGCAAATCCTCCATCATAACAGCAATGCTCCAAGGTCCAAACGCACCTGGCTTTTAAAGGGAATGGGAGATGATCTCTGATTGGTTTATTGCATGTTACGCCCAAAACACACCTCTGATTGATGAAGACACTAAGGACAACCCTTTAGAACCATGCGCCCGGCGCACGGACCCTCTTTTCTACCGTCAAACTAGCAAAAGTGGATTTGGACATGCCCTAAACGCACCTGCGCCAGGCGCTTCACGCTGTGCGCTCAGATCATTAAAATAGGGCCCTTATACTCAAGATTTTGTACTTTATTGCCATGAAACTAAGTTGCTAGGAATTTGCTGCAGTGTGCTCATTACAACAACAAAAAAACACAAAGCATTCATAGCAGGATACGAGCAAGAGAAAGTTGACCTGGAGTGGGACTTTAGCTCTCTAAAAGAGTAGCTCAGTTTTTGTGTTTTCCTTTTCTGCTTCTGTTTCCTGTTTTTGAATCATCTGTGACAAAGCTTCCATCCTAATGCATATCTACACTGGTTGTGTTCCCTCCTCCCTAAGCCCCCTCCCAAGCCATCACCCCAACTTATACAGCACACCCCCCATCCGTACAGCGAACTCCCCTACAATAATCTGTTGCAACCTCCAGCAAAACACACCTGTCTTATTATGATTTTAGTTCTGTCAAACTTCCTTGTTTTTCCTTTCATTTGTTTTACTCTCCAAAATATCCTGTTTGCTTTTGGTTTTGTTTAGGTTTAACATGTTTTTTATTTAACCCTCTAACCCTTCTCCATCCAAAACTCCCTCTCCGTTACCCCTCTCCTCCCTCCACCCTCCACCCTCCGTCTCTTCCCTCCACCTCCCTCCCTCCCCTCCCTCCGTCCAGTTTAGAGACCGCCAAATCCACTGCCCAGTCCTCCTCCATGCCGTCTCCCGTTGACCTGACCATGAGCTTCACCCAGCCCGCCCCCCCCGCCTCCTCCTCCTCCTCCCCCCTGGCAGCGATGGGCGCCACTCTGCCCCACGCTCAAATGCTGGGCGCTCCCTACGCCCTCCCCCTCTCCAGCCTCCTGGGAATGAAGTCATTCCCTTACCTGGCACTCTCCACCCCTCCTGCCTCAGCGGCGGCGGCAGCAGGTATCGGAGCGCCCATGTTGCAGGGCTCGATGCAGACGGCGGCGGGCGTTCCCGTTCAGGCTCACGCGGCGGCGGCGGCTGCCCTGGCGTCCTACACGGCCAAGATCTCATCCTCGGCCAACGGGATGAAGAAGCCGGAGAGACAGAAGTTTGCACCGTACTAACGGCGGCGAGGGAATGAGTTTGCATCGCTGAGGTAGCTTCTGGGAACCAGGCTGGTTTCTTTTTTTTAGATGGAAGGGCACGTTTTATTTTCATACTTTTAACACTCTCTCACTTCTCTTTCGTCCTCTGCCTCTCCATCTCTTATTCCGTTCTTCTTGCTCAAAACATGTCAAAGGGGGATCATTGTAGTCTGTGTGATTTCAGATGTGAAAAGTGCAGCAATAAGTAAGGTTTTTCCATGGGTAAGTCGCACTGAACTTGCCATGATCAGTGCCATAATTGGACCAAAAAGGTGCCAGTACACTAATTCAGCAGTTCCATGACATGGCCATTGCATGTGTCTTGGATATATTTACGTATATTCAAGCGTATATCTTGTAGGGGAGACCTAGTCTGGCTATCACCAGACCAAGCTCAATCTTTTAAGATTGAAAATTAGTCTGGGGAGTCTGCTCTGTATTTTCTACTGCACAAGAGGCATGATCAACGGGCATAGTTCACATGACTCTGTACGCAGTTGGATAGTCCTTCAACCAATCAGACCAACGGTCCGGGTGACGGATTATGCTTTTACCAAAGCCAGACGGTAGTAAGGCAAACGCATCCTTTTTTTGTAGGAATTGTTCCAGGGCAAGTTTCTGTTCCATTTTCAGAGAAAACTTGCCTTTAAAATCTTTAAAAACAGCAGCGACAGCAGCATCAACGAGTTCAGTGGCCGCCATGTTGAATGTAAACAAAAAGCTGCTCGTTGTCGCTTCTCTATCGTCATCATGTTAAACCCGCCAATAGCGCGCCAGGTGGCTAAGCCAGTTTGTGATTGGTCCCCGCAGATGCTGCTGTAACGGAAGCAGGATAGATAAACGTACAGGTTTCCAGCCTGAGCTGCACGGAGAAATCAAATCGCCGGCAGATCAGGCTGGGTTCACCCGGTCTAGGGGAGACCATGAATAGTTTCTAACCTGTAGCACTTTGAGATCTTTTGATGAAAAGTGCATTATAAATAAAATGTATTATTATTATTATTATTATTATTATTATTATTAATAGTTGACGATTCGATCTAAGGAGCCTGATTCATCACAGTGTCTACAAATGTGGTTATGAAACAAAGGAGCATTCCATTCGGGCTAAAACGTCGGGCTAAATTTGTCATGAACGGGTTCGTATGATATTGTACAAAATGACGGCGACTGCCGGCCACGTCAAAGTTAAGTTTAGCGTACTTTACAGTTAAATTTAGCTGAGAAAAGGTGACTGTGAGCCGGGTACAGAGCACCGTGAGCTGACAGTCCTTTCAGTGGCCGTTACAGTTGAGTTAAGCCAACAAAAAGTGAGCGTCCTGCAGCGACGACGTAGTTTAGGCACCAAAACCATTAGTTAAGATTAGGAAAAGATCATGGTTTGAGTTAAAATAGCGGTCCCCTTAAGAAGTACTCCAGGGACATGAACATCTGTTTCCTGGGTGAAAGTCTTGTGTTTTCTCGTAGAAAAGAGAGCGTTCTCTGTGCTTCTGCAAACCACAACAATCCAGTGCAACCAGGGCAGGACAGGTCAGTGTAGAGTAAAAAGATCGCCGGTGCAACACAGATGTCTTCTGAATTTATAGTTTTTTTTTATTTAATAAGGTGTATAACAGTAGGGCTTCTCTGCCCATTCTCTCCAAGGACTCTGATGAAGATGTAACCTTACATCGAAACATTAGTCACTGTTATGCACCTTATTAAATAAAAAAGAGACATCTGTGTTGCACCGGCGATCTTTTTACTCTTACTCTCCCCAGCTTTAAAGCCCTGTGATTTAAGATCCAAACATCCCCCCCGACCTCCTCCCTACGAGGATCTTCACGCTCTTATACAGCAGCAGTCAATGTGCTGCTGATAGTAATAAATACTAGAATACATACCAATTACAGAGCTTTACTTTTCGTAGCGATATATATATGAATGCTTCATGAGAACAACGTGCACAGTGCGGCTAAAGACGTCCGACTCAAGCCAATGGGAAAAACCTTAAGTAAGAGCAGAGTTTGATATGTTGCCAATCCGAAACAAAAACAAAAAAAGAAGCAACATTTCTTCATTTGTAAACTCATACAAACAGCCATAATTAACTCAGAAGCTGCTGCCTCACTCTGACTGAAGGGTGTGACAGCCAGACACTAGGCTGCAGGGGCTCATGGTTAATAAGAAATGCAATGAGAGAGGGTGTCGAATTTCCACGCTGTTATTTGTCAAAGCTCCGCATGGGGAAAAAATAAATTGAAGAACAAAATAGGAAGATAAAGGAATAATACCCTCCGTCTTGTTTCCTTGACCTTTTCTACGGGTCACGAATCACATCTTCTTTGAGTGGAGATTTCAAAAAACAAAAACTTTTTTTTTTATGAGCACTTTGAATCCTCAAAGTCAGGTGAACATGGCACGGATGTTACGGACTGAAACAGACCGAAATATCCAACGCAGCGCCAGTGTCTGATCACTCATGATCCTCCCGACAGGGAGCATTAATTATTTGGCAGCGTGTGGGATATTTTGGACTTTTCATGTCTCAGTGGTGATTTAAAACGTGCTAAAGTAGACAATCTTGTACAGGAGCCTTCCTATCGGTGACGGATCATAACATACAGCTGCTGTGATGCATTTATTTGTATATTATTTTTTTAGCTTTTGCTTCTACGTCCAAGCTGCATGTTTCTGTGCAGATATTCAGCGGTTTAATAAACCACTCAGGGTCGCCGACTCCTCTCTCTCTCTAATCCCCCTCTCTGGTAGATAAGTGTCTTCTACACAGCTAGAACTCAGAAAGTCAGCGCACGCGTCACAATTTGCATTCGCTTAAGCCTCCTTTGCAATATAGATTATTTTCGGAAAATCTTGGCAAAACTATATTTAACTTCCTATAAACACAATCCCATGGGTGCTGTCATGTCTCTGTGTGCAGCGTGCACTGTGTTGACCAGTTCGCTTAACCCTTGTGTTGTCCTCAGGTCAAATTTGACCCGTTTTCAAAGTTTCTATATCCGAAATTTGGGTTTTCTTTCAACCAAATTACCCAAAAATAACATGGATGGTTCCATAAAATAATCTTTGCAACTGAGATTAAGGATCAGATCACTGATTTGGGGGGTTTTATTTAATTTTATAGCATTATCCTGACTAAACTATGACATGTCTGTTATTAGCCATCAACATACATTCCTCTGATCTTAAATATTAGTCAAAATGATTCATTATTTCAGCTTTTTTCTAACACAATAATTAGGTAATTTCATATAAATGAGGTTCATTGACCATGAATTCCAAAAGGAAGTGCCGAAAATGTCAAAATAAGCGACAAAAACATAAAAAACCCAGGGGATTTTGACCCAGGAGGACAACTCAAAGGTTAATAAATAAAATACAAGTATGAAGGAGATCTTCAAGAGAAAAACGCCTCCTCCAAAAGTGAACTTCCAGTGGTGTTGACACTAGGGGTTATGGGGGGGGGGGCCTGGTTGAAAACAATGGTTTTACAAACATACAAAAGTCTTTCCTCCTGCCACAGTGAGCTGCAGTATTTGTTCAATGGTTTTACTGTAAAGGTACGATGAAAGAAAGGAAAAGTTGGGAACTTCCAACTTCCCTGTGGAACATGGAGATTCAAAAGTTTAACGTTGATCTTTAAGGATGTTTAAAGGTGATTTCCGTCCTTTTTAAATGACTCCATAAACATCCTGGAACTACCATGAGAACCAACGGTTAAATAAAACCGGTAAAGTGCACCCAGAGACATAAAACTACAGAGCCCCAGACATGACATCTGAAAATACTAATTTGTGGCCACGATATGCTTATTTGTGGCCACGATATACTAATTTGTGGCCACGAAATACTAATTTGTATATACTGGTGCTAATGGAAAGAAAGTGCCGAAAACGCCAAAAAACTATATGTTAATTTGTGGCCACGAACTACTAATTTGCGGCCACGAAATACTAATTTGTGGCCACGATATACTAATTTATGGCCACAAAATACAAATTTGTGGCTACGAAATACAAACTTGTGGCCACGATATACAAATTTGTGGCCACGAAATACTAATTTGTGGCCACGATATACTAATTTGTGGCCACGATATACAAATTTGTGGCCACGAAATACTAATTTGTGACCTTACGCACGAATAAATCTTCCTGCTTCTACCGGTGTCTAGGTAATTCATGGGCATGATATTAAAACAAACGCACAAATTAGTATTTTGTGCGCACATTATACCCACAGTATATTGTGGCCACAATTTATTTATTTTTCCCACGTCATGTCTGGGGATCCGTATAAAACAGCACCAAAGTAGCCAAACAACCCCTGCAGCTCTTGAGTGTTTAAGGCTGTCACATCGAGCGTCTCCAATAATCCCTCTTTGTTTGACTTGTTTTATCCATGACTTGTTTCTGTAGCTGTGCCCGTTTCAGAGCGACTGTTTCGGGAGTTTCGGAGGTAGTTTGTAGCTACTGTGTGATGATGATTTTAAAGGTTATTTGGGCCACAAAGCCTGTAAAAGCCATAGAGACTATCCCCCTCCCCGTCTGTTTTCTTGCTCTCTCTTTTTGTCTCTTCCTCTTTATTCTATATTGTATACTCTCGTATATTTATTGACTAATATGAAATATTCCCTCAGAGAGTTTCTATCACTGGTCACTAACACTGGGCTGAACGACTCGGCTTTTGTGTACGACGATGATGTCGACTTGTATTATATGACTACTTCCTTTCTGCTTCCTGTCTGTTCTTTGCTTAATTTCTAGTATTTGTTGTATAGAGTTTTTTTGTTGTTGAACACAGGACAATATGTGTTTTTGCGGTAACAGTCTGTAATTGTTTTTTTTGTTCACAATTCTCATCTGAAATGTCTTTAACTTATTTTTTAACTTATTAAGAGGAGTATTACATTTTAGAAAAACAGAAAATATCTTTCTTTTCCCAACATGGCTGCAGGTGAATACTTCTTTTTCTTTTTTTAAGTTGTGTGAACAAAAATGAACTTTAAAAAAAGATTCATCACTGTACCGTTAAATGCTAATAATGTTTTAACATGAGATAGGAGAGTAGTGTTTTCACCTGTGCGCTCTAACTGGACACGTTGCCACACACTGTTAAAAACACTGCTTCGCAACTCAGCATCCACAGAACTACAATAACAGTAGAACTACAACTCAGCATCCACAGAACTACAATAACAGTAGAACTACAACTCAGCATCCACAGAACTACAATAACAGTAGAACTACAACTCAGCATCCACAGAACTACAATAACAGTAGAACTACCACTTCCTGTGAAGGGTGATGTTTACAGAATAAAACCATAGATCAGTGATTCCCAACCATCAGGTACTTTTTACCCTAAAAGCTGTTTCATGCTTCTTACGTTCAGCCAACGCTAACGTTCATTGCGGTCGGGCGCTGCTAACGGCGCGCATGGTTGCCGCCAACCGTCTGGTCTTTCATAAGGGCTTTTCAGACAGGGAGCGATTGTCGCGACTCGTAATTCATTTTCAATGCAAGGCGAGCGGGCAGGTAGGGAGGCGCGGGCAGTTTGACAGGCGGGCGCAATCCCGCGAAACTCGTGCTCGTCACACGCACACGCCCGCAAGCGACGCACCATGCAAATCAATGAACAAGAGACTGATTCTTGCTGTCTGTGAGTTCACTAAAATAAAAAACTGTTTTCGAAACAGTTGTCCTTACCAGGACATTTGGCGTTCTTCTACTCTTGCTTCCGTCAGAACTCCTACGACCACTAGAGGGTGCCGTCACTAGAAACCTAAACATAGGTCATAATTTCTGCTTGAACAAACGACCTATGGGAGCGTTTTTCAGGGGAGGATAGTCTCATTGAAATAGTTAGCCAAAAGTACTGGATAAAACATTCAGCTTCACTCCAAAGTAGCCTACTGTAGGATTGCTGACCGAACCAACCTTAATATTGACAACCACTGTTCTATAATGAATGGTGTTTTACATAGGGACTTCAAACCTAAAAGGTTGGGAACCACTGCCATATATAATTCATATTTCCTGACATAGATTTAAAGGTGCAACAATTCTGCACTGCGCTTCTGTCGGCTGCAGCTGTGTTGGACTGAAGCTTGCAGAAAACAATCCATCGTGATTTTATGTTGATTTAATTTGGATGGAGGAATAAGTACAGCGAGGAGATACGGTGAAGTGAAAGCCAGACATGTCAGCATCTTGTAAAGTACTTCCTTAATCGATCAATAGCCCTGTCGAGTCAGCGCTGAGCAGATAAATCCGACAAACTCTGACTTAAATCACCCTTTCCTCTAGATTTAAGGGACAGTCCATCGCTCACACACACAATCTAATGGATGGAATCTACATTTGGCAAGTCCCACAAACCATACACCTGCTCTTTTATTCGACCCACAGGAGCGTTTTCTGTCCACATAGCTACGTAACGGTCGCAGTTCGGTTTGGACACCAAAAACTACTTAATTAAGTTTAGAAAAGGGTCTAAAGGATTAGGATTGCTCTACGTATTGTAGTTCTGTGGTTCTCCTCTGTGTGAATGTGTGATAGTAGCAACCAACGTTTTTTTGATTTTATTTCAATTTTTTTTCTGACTAAACTGATGCTCAGTTTGGTTAGCTGTCCTTGCCACAGTGTCAGAGACTAATGCTGCATGTTTGCTTGGCCTCCCTAACACACACACGCATGCGCACAAACACACACACACACACACGTAAATACATACACAGGGGCAGCCAAACGCGTGGCTTCTGGGGCTATAGCCCCGGATGTTTTCTCAAAAAGCCCAAATCTTTATGACTGACTTTAAAGTCTTTCAGAGACTTTGTTTAAATGAGACAAAGAAGATGTTGGTATTATATGAAACTAGATGATCTAAGGAATCCATTACTACCAACCATGTAATGCTAGCTTTTTGGGAAGGGGGCTAAATAACATTCCAAACTATAGGCTAAATTTTATCGAGGGAAAAACAGGCATGGCCGTTTTCAAAGGGGTCCCCCTGACCTCTGACCCCAAGATATCTGAACGAAAATGTGTTGTATTGGTACCCACGAGTCTCCCCTTTACATCTGTTTCTTCTTGGCAACTATCATGTTTTTCCCAAATGATGTAGAGATTTTTAGGCATTCTATCATCAAATGGCTTGAAAAATAGTGCAAAGCTGCCGTAAATCTGGGGGAAAAATACTTCCCACAGACCCTCCCTTGGTCTGGGCAGAGCCACGAATGTTTACAAAATCTAGCTCCGCCCCTGCTCTACACACTTGACGATTAGTTTAACACACATTTACGGACACAACCAACTGACTAGTAAACAGGCAGAAACACACACACACACACACACACACACACAGACAGGCCTCGGTCTTTGTACTGACTACGTGAACTCAAAGCAATACCAACAGAGCCGGGTGAGTAGCTACACATTGGCAGGCAAATATACGTGTGTGTACTTTTCAACTGTAACAAATGCATTCATATTTAACTTGATGGGTTGTCGATGCATAGAGTCCCCTGTTCCCCTGTTTGTTTTTAAAAAATAATGATGATAATGTGGTTTATTTAACAAGCTCACTTATTTTTATAAAGTCAGATAACCTCATTGATGAACTGAACTGAACTGTGGACACCGTGTTTTATCATCTGTCTGTCCGTCAAATGTCCTTGCCACACTCACACTTGTTGTTTGTCCATTTCTCTCGTTTCTCGTCCACGCGTCTTTCGTCCATTTTGCATGAGTCTGACTTGAATTGATGTCTATGCAAAAACATCTCTGTGTGGTTCAGCTCCGGCTGTGCTGGTGCGTGTGAAGTGCAGCTGAAATTACATTAAAGGGCTACCGTGGACTACGGCTCTGACTCGCAACGCATCTGCCCTGAAGATCAACTCATACCAAGCCCAAACTCCATACTTATGTTTACCTGAACAACCCATTCTCACTCCGAACTCTTAAAATATGGACGTTTGGACAGTGGCTGTCAGTTTTTGAAGTGACGCAAAAAGCGCCCTTCAGCGTGTTTGTAGAGCGCACCAGGGAGAGCAGCAGCTACATGGGGTTTGAAGATGACGTAGCACTAAGAGCGACTATGGTAACGAGTAGTATGAAAGCCCAAAAATCCACATAGGGAGGTTGGTTGGGGGGTTGATGGGTCAAACAACACAGGACTTTCACCCAGGAGACCGGGGATCGTGTCCCGTGTGTCATGTTCCTAAACCCAACCGTCCCGTTCTGCTTTACCTAAACCCAACCGTCCCGTTCTTCTTTTACTAAACCCAACCGTCCCGTTCTGCTTTTCCTAAACCCAACCGTCCCGTTCTTCTTTTCCTAAACCCAACCGTCCCGTTCTGCTTTATCTAAACCCAACCGTCCCATTCTTCTTTTCCTAAATCCAACCGTCCCGTTCTTCTTTACCTAAGCCCAACCGTCCCGTTGTTCTTTTCCTAAACCCAACCGTCCCGTTCTTCTTTATCTAAACCCAACCGTCCCATTCTTCTTTTCCTAAATCCAACCGTCCCGTTCTTCTTTACCTAAGCCCAACCGTCCCGTTGTTCTTTTACTAAACCCAACCGTCCCGTTCTTCTTTTCCTAAACCCAACCGTCCCGTTCTTCTTTACCTAAACCCAACCGTCCCATTCTTCATTTCCTAAACCCAACCGTCCCGTTCTTCTTTACCTAAACTCAACCGTCCCATTCTTCATTTCCTAAACCCAACCGTCCCGTTCTTTATCTAAACCCAACTGTCCCGTTCTTCATTTCCTAAACCCAACCGTCCTGTTTTTCTTTTCCTAAACCCAACCGTCCCGTTTTTCTTTTCCTAAACCCAACCGTCCCATTCTTCATTTCCTAAACCCAAACGTCCCATTCTTCATTTCCTAAACCCAACCGTCCCGTTCTTCTTTATCTAAACCAAACCGTCCTGTTCTTCTTTACATAAACCCAACCATCCCGTTCTTGTCCCGCGATATCACATAAACGTACCTTTTATAAGCCCACCCACCATCTTTTCCCTAAACTAATTTTTACATCAACAGTATCCACATTCAGTATAAGAAGCCATGAAAGCATCAAAACACAGCCAAGCAACACAGACCCGAGCCATCTTCTTGCACCGTTCAACCATGCAAAGCAGTAACAAGCAGTACGTTATAGGGCGTCGAGCAGGTATACGTCATCATAGCTTGTAGAATTGGTTGCGCCTTGAAAGGTCAGCAGCAACGAGGTCAAAGTTGGAATAGTTAGATTTTTGAGCGGTGGCAGTTCTCAGCGGTTTGAGTTGCCAAGGCTAGCGCTGCTCCTACTGTAGTTGGGCACCATTGCTCTCCCCGTAGGAACACAATGGAACGGCCAACGCAGAGCGGTTTTACCGTGGATCACGCGTAGGCGACTAAAGCGTCCCAGTCAAACCCTGAGGACTTTCAGCTACTTCCAATGTAATCCCGTCCACAGGGATATTTGACGCTCAGGTTTGGCGGGGTAAAACCACTTAGTTAGGATTAGGAAAAGATTGTGGGTTAGGGTTTAAAAGATGTATGATTTCTCTCCCATTTCCTGTCTTGAGCCGTCCAATCGAAGAAAGGCTAGAAATGCCCCAAAAATAATCTTATGTTCAGTTAAATGACACGTGGGACAAGAACAGGACATGAACCTCGTGTAATACTGGCGCTTGGTGTCACTTTTCAAAGTGCAGGGTAAAACCACTTAGTTGGGGTTAGGAAAAGATTGTGGGGGGGCACACGGTTTAAGAAAGGGACATTAGGTTTAGGGTTAGTCCTGTGTTGTTTGACCCATCCAACACACCAACATGAGTTCTGTCAGGTCCATTATAGTCAACACAGACGATAAAAATTCGTTAGGAAATTTATTGAATAAATTACAAATTCAATTTGGCGGTATGGCTCTGTTCAGAGGAGTCACAGCAGCATTAGGGGACGCTCACACAGTTTAAGACTGGGAGAGCTAAACTATTCCCCCATATGAACAGAGCAGCAATGATGACATAGAAGCGTATGTCACGTTATACACAACAAGGTGGAGCAGGGGAGGAGGTGGGTAGCACAGATGCAAGCAGTTAGGAGTAAACTAAAGCAGCTTTAAGTAGAGCGCCCTGTGTGAGTGTAGCCATTTAGCAGCGAGGGGAGTTGACCAGCTGTTGTTGGCCAATAGCGGTTAGCGGCGTCTTGACTACTTGGCCTGCCAGAACTGACGCTGGACGTTCAATTTTCGGTATTTTATACTACTTGCCATTGTCTCTCTTAATACTACGTCATCTTTACTGCGCCGCGGTGGAGCTGCTGCTCTGCCCGACCATACAGACGCTAAAGGGATTTGTGGGTCGGTATCCACCGCTGAGAAACACTGACCAAGTGTCAGTATTTGACGAGAAAGGGTTAGGGTTAGGGCAAAATAACTATCCACAAAACAGCGAAGGACTTCAAATTAAATGTAAAATGACTGTTTTAGTAAAAGGAGTCTTGTGGGTTTGACGCGAGCAATGAACGGCATCTTCGCTATGAAAAGAAAATGAATAGCAACATTAACGGGACCCTGGGACTTCCTGTAACAGTAACAAAGAACAACCTTGTTAAATTTTAGACACTCGCTGCTACTGAGGGACAAATCAATTCAACTGGTCTGTTCTGATTGTAAAATAACACATTTTATAACCTGTGCTCTTTGTGCAGAATGTTCTTATTAATTTTTTTTAAATGGCAAACAGACTGCACTCTTTCATTTTGAAGAACTTTTTTAGAAACTTAGAAACTTTGCAGCTTCACTTTGCTGAACATGTTTTAAACGTGTTCAGGTCAAACCAACAAGTCCTCCAAACCATACGACTATATCTGTCGTTTGTCCCCCCCCCCCCCGATACGTCCCACAGGAGCATTCTAGGTAACGTGGTGGTTTTAAACACGTCGTTAACATTGTGAAACGGTCCCAGTTTGGTTCGGTTTAGACACCAAAACTACTGAGTTAAGTTGATAAAAAGATGGAGGTTTGGGTCCCGTCTTTTCAAACAGGACATGAACCCCGGTCTCCTGGGTGAACGTCTGTTTGTTTGACCCATACCATTTCTTGGTATCAATTCAGTCAGAATGGCTGCCGAGGTATTCATCTCCCTGATAACGCAACGAAATGTAGCTGATAGTGTCACCAACAAACTTAACGATAAGGTATCTGTTAACCCATTTAACACTGTGAATGTGAATGTGTAACTTTAGCTACATAACGTTTGCAGTACTTTGTTTGCATCATTGAACAAGAAAGTATCTTGTTGCTTATATTTCCCCATGTCCCTTTAGGGGCTCCGCACATGAACCCTGGTCTCCTGGGTGAAAGTCTTGTGTTTGTTTGACCCATCCACCCCCCAACCTACCTCCTTACCAGGACATTTGGTACTCTTATACTTCCTCACCTTACTTAAACGACCTATGGGAGCGTTTTTCAGGGGAGGAAAGTCTCGGTAAAAGTCCAAAACCGCTCTTCTGGGTAAATGCGTTGCCAGAATCAGACCCTCGGGACAGTGAATGAAGGTTTTAGCAACACTATACAAGACTTTATTATATGAATATAAGAAGGAATTTACTATCAAATGAAGCCCTCATTCCAAGTTGTACTACGAATACACACATAGCTTGTAAGGCAAACATATGTATAAGAATACACCCAAACACATTCACTCTAAACCATATGCTGAACAAAAATGACCACGGTCATGAATATTGTATTGCACTTCAATCCATTAGGACAAGATCTTCTTTTCTGAGTATGAGGTACTTCCATCTTTGTGTTTTCATTTCTCCTTTCCTGAGAAGGTGGGGAGCTTTTTGCTCTTTGTATATCAGCCTGATGTGTTTGTGATTCTCTGTTTTCTTTCCATTCATGACATGTTCTAATAAATAGAACCCACACTGAAAATAAACTCTTGGCTGATTTGTGTTTTATCTCTGCGGTTAGTTTCGGAGCGGACAGATATAACATAATGTCCGTGCAGGATGAGATATGTGACGCACTTGATTTAACTGTTGCTGCATGCTGTAGATACCGAACTTTAACTTTAATTATAGTGCCAAAATGTATATACAGGTATGTTAGCATGTTAGCATCTGGTTATAAGTCACTGTAAGTGCATTGTTTGCTTAAAGTAAAAAATCATTAAATCTAAACACAAAGTGTTGTCGAATTAATTGATTGTGTTTCACGGGTGTCACGTCATAATCCAACGGTAAGTTTCTATTAGAGATGTTCTGATACCGATACCAGTATCTGGGGGTGGTGATGGTGATGGATGGATCAGAATCAGAAAGGGTTTCATTGCCAAGTACGTTTTTTAACACATACGGAATATGTTATTTTAAGGAATTTGTTGTGGTGTTGTTGGTGCATGTCACACATTCTCTAGATGGAATATTAAACAATATAAGTATAGGTATAAACAATATAAGTATATGTACACTGTATATATTATGTTAAAAATAAAGAATAAATAAAGAGCAAAGAGTATTACAGCAGAGAGAGAACAGTGGCATGAAGAGCCAGGGGTGGAGAGTAAGGGTGGTTTCCGGGCCTTGTTAATAAGGCTAGTGGCGGGGGGGAAAAAGCTGTTTATGTGACATGAGGTTTTGGTCTTGATGGACCTCAGCCTCCTGCCAGAGGGGAGTGTCTCAAAGAGTTTGTGTCCGTTCTTTCCAGCACGCTTCAGAGTCCTGGTGGCGTATAGGTCCTGGAGCTGCGGCAGATTGCAGCCAATCACCTTCTCAGCTGACCGAATGACACGCTGCAGCCTGCCCTTGTCCTTGGCAGTGGCAGCAGCGTACCAGATGGTGATGGAGGATGTGAGGATGGACTCAATGACGGCTGTGTAGAAGTGCATCATCATTGTCTTTGGCTGGTTGAATTTCTTCAGCTGCCGCAGGAAGTACATCCTCTGTTGTGCTTTCTTGACGAGGGAGCTGATGTTCAGCTCCCACTTGAGGTCCTGGGAGATGGTAGTTCCCAGGAAGCGGAAAGACTCTACAGTGTCAATTGTGGAGCCAGAGAGGGTGATGGGGGCAGGTGAGGCTAGGTTCTTCCTGAAGTCCACAACCATCTCCACTGTCTTTAGAGCGTTGAGCTCTAGATTGTTTTGCTTGCACCAGGTCACCAGGTGGTCAGCCTCCCACCTGTAGGCGGACTCGTCTCCATCAGAGATGAGTCCGATGAGGATATGACACATGCCTTTGGTGTGGGAGACCTGGGTTCGATTCCCACTGCGATACATTGACCAGTGTGTTCTTGGGCAAGACCTAGTTGCTCCAGAGGCGTGTTACCTCTGGCATATATAGCAATTGTAAGTCGCTTTGGATAAAAGAGTCAGCTAAATGACATGTAATGTAATGTAAAAAAGCCTTCGTTTCTGCCTAAAATACTGGTATCGGTATCGGCGAGTACTGGAGTTCATGCACGCAATCCGATACGTAGTTTAACCCCGAAGAAAATCTACTTTAAAGTCGTTTATTTGTGTTCTTTTTCTGTTTTCCAAGTGTCAAACTGGATAATAAAAGAAAGTTCTGTGGCATTTTTTGTTAGGGTTTGTTCATGTTTCACAGACAGGCCGAACAACAAAGATAGCCTATACACTCACCTAAAGGATTATTAGGAACACCTGTTAAATTTCTTGTTAATGCAATTATCTAATCAACCAATCACATGGCAGCTGCTTCAATGCATTTAGGGGTGTGGTCCAGGTCTAGACAATCTCCTGAACTCCAAACTGAATGTCAGAAAGCATTTGTGAAGCCACAACACACACAACCTTGAGGCGGATGGGCTACACCAGCAGAAGACCCCACCGGGTACCACTCATCTCCACTAAAAATAGGAAAATGAGGCTACAATTTGCACGAACTCACCAAAATTGGACGGTTGAGGACTGTAAAAATGTTGCCTGGTCTGATGAGTCTCGATTTCTGTTGAGACATTCAGATGGTAGAGTCAGAATTTGGCGTAAACAGAATGAGAACATGGATCCGTCGTGCCTTGTTACGACTGGGCAGGCTGCTGGTGGTGGTGGTGTAATGGTGTGGGGGATGCTATCCTATCAATATGGGCCACTATTTCTAAAGAATGCTTCCACCACCTTGTTGAATCAATGCCACAAAGAATGAAGGCAGTTCTGAAGGCGAAAGGGGGTCAAACACGGTATTAGTATGGTGTTCCTAATAATCCTTTAGGTAAGTGTAAATCATATCACATCCACACAGGGATAGTGTTATAACAGCTGTTAAAACATATAACACACTGGTATCGGTTCAGTGCTTAAGGCATTTTTCCATTACGTGGTACCTGCTTGACTCGCCTCTAACTCTACTCAACTTTTTTGGTTTTCCATTATGATAAAAAAGTCCCTGGTACCTGCCAACAGGTACTTTATTTAGTATTGCCTTCGTCGAGGTTCCAAGCGAACTGAGGCGATACCAAAAGGTGACGTGAAAACCTGCAGACTACCGATTTGTCGGAGAGAATGGTCACTAAGTAACTGTAAGAGGAAGAGCTCAGTAAAAGACTGCTGAAGAGGATTTTTTTCTGATTTGTCGTGATATTTCCCCACGCAGTTTGTGTTAATGCTGTGTCCGCTCATTGAATATCAAACAAATGAACTGTCAACTAAGTGTCAGCAAAACGACTAGTTAAGATTAGAAAAAAAGATTGTGTAATGGGTTAAAACACCGGTCCCCTTAAGTAGTACTCCCAGGACATGAACACCTGTTTCCTGGTGAAAGTCTTGTGTTTTCTCCTTAACTTCTTCAGGACATGAACACCTGTTTCCTGGTGAAAGTCTTGTGTTTTCTCCTTAACTTCTTCAGGACATGAACACCTGTTTCCTGGGTGAAAGTCTTGTGTTTTCTCCTTAACTTCATCAGGACATGAACTCTGCTCCCTGGCTTTAAAGCCCTGTGTTTTAGGAGCCAAACATCCCCCCCGACCTCCTCCCTACGAGGATCTTTATATAGCAGCAGTATTGTCTGTATTGTCACACTGCTACTAATGAGCACAGGGATAACAGCTGTGCAGACTAAACAAGTGATTTTAAAAATGCAAATGGGGTATCTGGTGGGCAAAGGAGGGATAAGCGGATACGTTAAGAACACACAGAAGCTGTGAGAGGAAGAGGATGAAGAAGGGGACGGAGAAGAAGGTGAAGCAAACTTCATTAAGTTGAAATAATACACACAGCGTTCTCATGAACGGGTTCATATTTTATCATGAGATGACGGCCCTTTCCGCAGACATTACAGTTGAGTTTAGCTGACAAAAGGCGAGCGGCGACGACGCGTTTAGGCATGCGTTTACTGGGTGAACATCCTCCCTGACCGCTTGACACGGCCCACAGCTTTTGTTTCAAAAATCTGTAAAATAAAACGGAATTATTCGGTAAAACTACAGTTTTTTTGTTACAGTATACAATGTGTCTGATGGAAGGTTACAAACATCGCTGCTCTCTACACATCACACACCATGTGCTGAAAAGGATTTGCACAAAATGATCTCACAGCGAAAGATGCTACGATTGGACACGGAGACACAACTACACACTTTGCACGAAATAATAGTTTTTTGTAGAGGCCTTGCAGTTCTCATTTTGCAGGTGAAGTATTCCTTTAAACAAAAAAAAAAAAATAAAATCCTCAGTTACTGTGAAAGGACCTGCATTCAAACTCTAACTCAGGTAAAAGTACAAAGGTATTAGCATCAAAATATACTTAGACTTGCATTTGTTTCCTGCAGACAAACCCCAACCTTAAACACCCAAAAATCTGACAGCTTTTGTCCCCAATTAGCTGGTCTTCAGTGTGAAATTAGTCCCTGAAGGTAGCCTATAAGTGAGAAACACACACACACACATGCATGCACAAACACACACACACACACACACACACACACACACACACACTTCATGCTGGCTGTGAGCCACCCTCTCTAAAAACACTGAGAGCTGTCTGCCCAAGATGAAAGAGGGTCTTAGAATAAGAGCTTAGAGCTCAACAGCTGGTCAAATATAACACACACACACACACAGTCTTCCAACCAGCAATTCTGAGTATGTGTGTGTGCTCATGTTTGTATATATTTTGTATTTGAAGCGTGTCTGCACGTGTCTCAACTTGTCATGCTTGTATGGAATAAAGTGTGTGTGCTTCTTTAAGGAGTGTGTCTGTGGTGTGTGTGTTTGAGACTGTCCTCCACTTTAAAACGCCCCCATAGGTAGTTTGTTCAAGTAGAAAATACGACCTATATTTATGTTTCTAGTGGCGGCGCCCTCTAGTGGCCGTAGTAGTTCTGACAGGAGCAAAAGCATGAAGTAAAGTGAGGAAGTATAAGAGCGCCAAATGTCCTGGTAAGGAGGCAGGTTGGGGGGGATGGGGGGACCAAACAAACACAGGACTTTGACCCAGTAGACCAGGTTTCATGTCCTGTTTGAAAAGAAACGGAAACATAACCGGATTAAATGGAAAGATTACTCTATAGACATACCACATTTTTGGGCCGACTCCAAATGGATATTTAATTTGGTGAATACACAAGATTACTGCCACATGATTAATATGCTAATTGGTTTATTTAGGTATTTTAATGCGTCTAATTTAGGCTTATTTGAAGGGCCTGAGAAAGACGTATGTAAAGCCCCTCTTTGTTTTTATCTTTTTCTTTTTCTGTTTTATCTCGTGATGTGTGTGAGTGTAACAGTTAGCTAACATACCGAACCGGAAACACATTTTCCCGCAATTAGAGTGAACTTTATTGACTTCACTATACTTTTTATTAAAACAATATCATATTATGGGCGCCTGGGTAGCTCACCTGGTAGAGGGTGCGCCCATATATAGAGGTTTACTCCTCGACGCAGCAGCCCAAGGTTTGACTCCGACCTGCGGCCCTTTGCTGCATGACATTCCCCTCTCTCTCTCTCCCCTTTCATGTCTTCAGCTGTCCTGTCCAAATAAAATGCCCAAAGAATATATACTATAAACAATTAAAATATAAGTTTAGATAAAGTGTTAAATTGGAAAATGTACATTTTTTTAATTATTTTTAAAACTATAAAAAAATATATTTTGACTCTTGATATTGACTGTAGAGTTTTTCCTGCGTGTCTCTACAACGTGTAACGTTAGACAGCCAATCGCAGACATTGTTAGATCTTGATAGAAGCATGCTGCGTGCTGATTGGCTCACTGAAGCTGAAGAGATTTAATAGGGTTAAATATTATGGAGGCAATTCGGTCGGTGCCTACGAAGTATCGAGGTTCGGTACCCGGCCCTGGAGTTGTGTTGAGTTGACATATTTAGGGCCCTGTAACGCTTTGGCTTTATTTGCTTTTGTTTTTGGGAAAATAAACCCAACTTTTGGAACTTTTCTTTGGTCCACAGCAGTATGGATGTAAGACGAGTAAGAGTATCTTACTGGGCCACCTAGTGGCCAATGGGCCCTAGGCCTAGAATGATAGAAATAGATCTGGGCCTGTTGATACCCACTTTATTTATTTGATTCTCTCTCTCTTAACAAAAATCTGTCCGAGCGTATAGATAAGACCCAGTGAGTCAGGGAGACAGTAATTAAAGGGACGGGGGCTGCAGGCGATGTTTCAAACAATTAAAGCCGCCGTTCACAGAAGGACTCTTCAAACACGAAGCAACGCGACCGCTGGAGATAATTACACAGATGTCACGTCTGAGCACCAGCGGGGGGGAGGGGGGGAGGAATCAGCTGGGCTTTGTGTTGGTTTCCTTTTAGCTGTGCATTTCTTTTCATTATCTGTACAAGTTATAAGTTATACAAGTTCAGCACTGTTGATGTCAAACCTTTTCTTTAAAGAGCTTTTTAAATTGCTCTGAATGACACACACACGCTCGCTCGCGCACACTCGCGCACACTCGCGCACACGCACACATGCTCACGCACACACACATACACACACTCGCGCACACGCAGACACACACACGCACACACATGCTCACGCACACACACATACACACACACACATGCTCGTGCGCACGCAGACACACATGCACACACACACGCACGCACGCACACATACGCACACACGCATACATGCACATGCACGCTCGTGCACACGCAGACACACACGCACACATGCACACACGCACAGACGCACAAACGAGAACAACAAGAACGGGACAGTTAGGTCATCACGTCGACCAGCGTAGAGCGCGTAGTGCAGGCGTAGGGTTCGGTTCGGTGGGAAAAAATTCTAAGGTTCAGCAGAAACCCAACCCCGTCAAAAAGCCCAATATTCAGCCCAATCAGAAGCCCAATCCGATTCGGTGCATCCCTGATATTTATATATATGATATTTATAAGAGTTTGTGAGAGTCTCTCTCCCCCCCCCTCTCTGTAACTTGGCTTTTTGTATACCAAAGCAAATGTCACGTATAAGGAACCCCCCCGCCCCCCTCCCCTGCTGGGTTTACGTGTGTGACCTTAGCACTGAAACCTTTTCAAGATGAAGACATCTCTGCAGCATCGTCCCTCTGATGTCATCGTCTCCATCTCTCCTCCTCCTCTTCCTCTTCTTCTAGCGCGACCACCACCCATATCAATCACCCCCACCCCCCACCCCCACTCCCACACACCTCTCATATCCTCCCCCTCCTCCTCTCCCTCCCCCCTCCTCTTCTTCCTCCTCCTCCTCTTCTTCTGTCAGACGTGATGGATAAGGTCTTGTGATTGCCCTGTCGGACCTCTGGAGCATCTGCCCCTTTGGGACCTGTGTGTGTGTGTGTGTGTGTGTGTGTGTGTGTGTGTGTCTGTGTGTGTGTGAGAGTGTGTGTGTGAGTGTGTTGATTGGATTTACAGGCAGAAGGGCCGGATGGATGAACAAAGCACCGTAAGTCAAACCAAACCCTCCATACCGCCATATATATATATATATATATATATATATATATATATATATATATATATATATATATATATATATATATACATATATACATATGCCTTTCCTTTCTTTCTTTCATTTTCGTCCTTCATACATTTTTCCTCTTTTTTGTCTTTCCTTCCTTATTTGTTCCACCTTTCTGTCCTAGCGTTTTTTCCTCAACCAGCCAGACGGCTAACTTTCAACTGTAGTCCTAGTTACCCAGCATGCATGTCTTTACGGTGGGAGGAAACCCACGCAAACACGGGGAGAACATGCAAACTCAACACAAAGAAAGGCCCTGCCCGGAGCACAAAGGTGCTAACCACTGAGCTACCGTGCTGCCGTGCCCTTCTCCATGTTTAGTTCTTATAAACTAAGCGTGTGCGTGTGTGTGTGTGTGTGTGTGTGTGTGTGTGTGTGTGTGTGTGTGTGTGTAAAGGGAACCGCAGGTTATTTCTGCCTGAGGAGGAAGCGGAGATTTGAACCAGCAGTTCTTCCTCTAAACCCCCATCTGCCAGGGAGCAGCCCCGGCCTCGGGCCGAGGTATTAGTATCCCCTGGACAAAGGCTCCTGTGTCTGGAGGAGTGACCCCCGACAGACATCCAACATCACTGAGATGCTTTAACTCACTTCCCTTAAAGGTACACGACAACCAGCGCTGGAAGAAGTATTCAGATCCTTTACTTAGTAAAAGTACTAATACCACACTGTGAAAATACTCTGGTACAAGTTAAAGTCCTGCAGTGAAAATGGTAATCCAGTAAGAGTGTGTATGTATCATCAGGAAAATGTAGTTAAAGTATTAAAACATTGTAGAAAGTCTAAAGGATCCAACCAGTTGTGTGTTTAATGGTCTGATCATCTCAGCTGGACTTGTAGCTGTTATATTGTTGGCTAGTTTACTTTAGAATCAAACATCAGATTTTATAACCTACATGTGTTTTGTGTGCAGGAATCTTAATGTGTAAAGTAACTAGTAACTAAAGCTGTAACAGAGTAATGTAGTGGAGTAAAAAGTACAATATTTCTCTCTGAAATGTAGCGGAGTAGAAGTAGAAAGTGGCATGAAAAGAAAAGACTCAAGTAAAGTACAAGTAGCTCAACATTTGGACTGAAGTACAGTACTGGAGTAAATGTACTTAGTTACATTCTGCCGCTGGTAGCAAGAGAGTAAAAGAGGAGAGGATGGAAGATAAATGGATAACCATTTTAATGAATAAACATAGAGTGAAATTGAAAAGTAACAGAAAGGCTGAAAGGGCGAAAATGTAAACATGACGCTATTTATCTCACTCTGTGGGCATAATTTATATATATATATATATATTAATGCACTATTGTTACACTGCATTTAGGTTGTGAAAAGACTTCCTGGTCACATGATTGGCTTCACGCTGAGGTAATGTGTGTGTGTGTGTGTGTGTGTGTGTGTGTGTGTGTGTGTGTGTGTGTGTGTGTGTGAGAAACTATGTGTCTATGTACTTAAAAGTTCAGATTAAAAAAAAACTACTTTAAAAAGTTAAAGTACACAAAACAACTACTCGATTACAGTAACGTGAGTAATTGTAATTCGCTACTTTCCACTTCTCCCTCTGTCTGGAATCAAGGACTCATTGTTTTTAGAATGACTACCTTTAAAATGAACATCAACCACCCATTCATCAGCTTCCCTCTTCTTCCTCTTCCTCTCCCTGCACACAGCGGAGACTTTTAACCACCGTTCCTCCGGAGGCCACGCTGGGAGCAATCAAGTCTCATCCTCCCTCGACACAATCCTGCTCATCATCCTCCTCTTTCCCCAAAATAATCCCGTCTCTTCCTCCGATTCTTCCCACCTCCTCTGTCTCTGACATCTCTGTCTTCCCTTTGCTTAAACCAAGGACGGGGGGAGGGTGGGGGCGATTCCAGGATTTTTTAAGTGGGGGGGGCCGACCCGGTGCCAGGAAACCCATCGCGGCATGCTAGTGTAGAGCTACAGTGACTCATATGTTCTGGTGTGGTATCTGTGTGTGTGTGTGTGTGTGTGTGTGTATGTGTCTGTGTGTGTGTATGTGTGTGTGCTCTTGTTTAACTATATTCGTGGGGTCCAAAAACTGGGAATATTATTGAGGGTTAAGACTTGGTTGTAGGATTAGGGTTAGAATTAGGTTATTTTATTTTATTTATTTTTTATTCACAATACCACTTCAAATATTACAATAATACGGTTGGGGTACGGGATCAATTGGGTAGAGTAAAAGGGTCCCCCAAAGAAGCTAGAAAAGCTTATAGGTGGGGGCCCATGTTTCATGAAAGGGTAGTGGTACAGACTATAGAATACACAATTACCACAGATGAAAATAAGTAGATGCACACAAAAGGCGCACAAGTACATACATAACATTACATTACATTACATACACACAATCATACACATCCCAGTAGTCCACGAAAAAACAGTTTTATATTAGATATAGGTTAATAAGAAATGTTTTTTTAGTTGTCTTTTGAAGTTGGAGATAGAGGGCAGCACCTTGAGGCCTTCATCAATTTCGTTCCAGATCTGCGGCCCCCTACAGACAACACTCGTACTGGCGCGCACATGTCGGCGACATTTTCCTGATATGAGTGGTTTGATTCTAGTTTGGTATGCATGCTGGGGGCTGGAGATGGGAACAAGACTACTCAATCTAGAGTTCAGCCTGTTGACAATTTGGAACGTAAGGCAGGCATTATGATATTCATTTAGCTCAGTCAGTCTTAGTAACTCAAAACAGTGGAATAGAGGTTGGGTGGGAGAATTTATCTCTGACCAGGACAGAGCCAGTATGACTTTCTTTTGCAAGGATATAAGTTTTTTAAGATGGCTGGTGAAAGTGTTACACCATATCACATTACAAGAGAGTTTTATACAACGTGAGAAGGGCAGACAGAGGAAGGAAATGTCTGATCTTATAGAACAAGCCAACATACTTGGACAGTTTGTTTACAAGATAGTCAATATGACATTTAAAGTTGTCGTCAATGAGGACCCCCAGGAATTTAGTGGAATACACTCTTTTTATCTCCTGCTCATTAATTTTAATCAGGCAGGGATCAGTGTTTTTAAATTGTTTACATGATTTAAATAAAATGAAATTAGTTTTGCTGACATTTAATGACAGTTTATTGCATTCAAACCATGAGTCTACTTTGGTTAACTCTGAGTTTACTATATCTTGTAGGATAAGTGGGTTCCTGTGTGATGTAAACAAATTTGTGTCGTCTGCAAAAATAATTTTATGAAATATTTTAGAAGAATTTATGAAATCATTTATATATAAAATGAATAAGAGTGACCCTAAAATGGAACCCTGGGGGACCCCAAAGATCATGGGCTGACAGGTAGATTTATGATCATTGACATGGACATATTGTTCCCTCTCGTATAAATAACTTCTGAACCATTTAAGTGCTAGACCTCTGATACCATAGTGATGCAATTTGTACAATAAAATATCAAAGTCAGTGGTATCAAAGGCTTTTGATAGGTCCAAGAAAATACCAACACCACATTTTCCCTCTTCAATGCAGTCATTTATTTGTTCTATTAGGTCGAGTATTGCCATAGAGTTTGTGCTCTTTTTTCTAAAACCGTATTGAGAGGGAACAAGAATATCTAGTTTATGAAGATAGCCACTGAGTCTGGTGTATACTACTTTCTCCATTACTTAGAAGAAAGTGGGTAGAATTGATATGGGCCGGTAATTGCTCATATCATTTCTGTCGCCCGATTTGAAAATTGGAATTATCTTAGCAATTTTTGTCATTTTAGGTACCGTGCCAGTAAGTAAAGAAAGGTTGATGCAGTGAGCCAGTGGCTCTACAATGATGTTTGCAATGGCTTTCATGATCTTACTACATATTCCATCTACACCGGCGGTGTACGAGCTCCTCAAGTCCAAAATTATCCTGAGGAGCTCAGTACTATCTGTCGGTATCTTGAAAAATGTACACATTTGGTTATGGTTAGGGTGAGGGTAAGGGTTAAGGTTAGGCATTTAGTTGTGATGGTTAAGGTTAGAGTAAGGGGCTAGGGAATGCATTATGTCAGTGACGGGTCCCCACAAAGATAGTGAAACGCACCATGTGTGTGTGTGTGTGTGTGTGTGTGTGTGTGTGTGTGTGTGTGTGTGTGTGTGTGCTCTCTTAATACCAGTTTTCCACTGCAGCTCCATTGTTGTCTCTCTGTCTCTCGCTTTAAAAAGCAGAACAGCAGAGATGCAGATGAAAAAGCCTCTCTTATTGAAGAGGAGAGCCAGGAGAATCAGAATTAAAAGTTACGAAAAGGGTTTTGACTGCAGACCAGACTTAGAAGATTAGTTTAAGAGTGAAAACATTGGAGTGTCTCTATTAGAGCTCTGTAATGCACTATTCCACTAAACATTCACTGAAACATTCACTTTAAACCCAGTTCTGGCCCAGGTTCATACAGGTATAAAGGCAAATGCTAGTAAAGCAAATGAGTAAAGAAAAGTTAAAGATGATACCAAACAAACTTCGGAAAAAACACCCAAAACGTCGAACAAAGCAATAAGCAATACAAATTTTTTGAAAAAGCGGAAAAATGTTGAAACCATCGTCAACAACGATGAAAAAAACTTAAAAAATGTCTTGAAAAATGTAGAAAAAGTCATCAAAATAAGTGACAAACATCGGAAAAAAACCCCCACTTAGCCTAAATCTTGAAAAACAAACTACAAAAAGCGCCTCAAAAAAGCGACATAAACACCTAAAATCTTGCGAATTGGTCAGGGCTGGTACTGACTTTAACATTTATTAAAAAACACACGTTACTTCTCTAAAGAAAGAGAGCAGCAGAGCCTCTTTGTTTTTCATTAGTGAGTGTAATGTGCACTTTACAGTTCTTCCACCTTATTCACTGTTGATGTATTTCCACTTATTGTCCCCGTGGTCATTTGGGGAAAGGAGTCTCCTCCCATTGACTTGAGCTAATCCTAATGGATTTCATTGGACCTCTACGTGAGTCCACATTAATATTTCATTACTAGCCTATATGTCTGAAACCCCTCAGCAGCACCATTACTGCTGCAAACGGGAGAGAGACTGTGTCGGAGAGATGGAGAAAGATAATGAGAGAGAGAGACTGAGAGATAGAGATAGAGAGAGAGAGAGAGAGAGAGAGAGACAGACAGACAGACAGACAGACAGACAGACAGACAGAGAGAGAGACAGACAGAGAGAGAGAGGCAGATAGTTTTCATAATCAAAAGCCACACACTGGGGGAGCCTCTGAATCACCCGGAGAGCATCTAATGAGTTGAATTCAGTCCACCGGAAGCCGGCTTTATCGCTGCTGGGTAACACAATAAACATTAACGAGGACATTCTGCAAGAGATTTTGGCAGTGTGCTGGATACTTGGTGCACATCGTTGGTAATATGATTAGTAACACCTGTGCTGATCTCTTAAAACTCTACGCATTCTCATGAATGGGCTCGTACGATTTCGTACGAAAACTTCTGCACACGGATACATATGATGTCTTAACTCTTGTGTTGTCTTCCCGTCAACATGCAATTTATTGTCCTCCCGGGTTAACCTTGTTTTAGACGCTTTTTCAAGGTTTCTGCCATTATTTTTTGCACTTTTTTGCCACTAGTACCACCGGATTCACCACTAACCAATCAACTTATTACCGCTAGTTTTACACTAAATTAATCGTCAATTAACCATCATTAATGTGAAATTATACCTCATTTTTGAGTTAACATGACACATTTTTTCGACAAATATCACAAATGAGTGGCTTATCACAGACTGTCAAAGTTGAGTCAGGATACTACAAACCATTTCATTGTTTCTTCAAATGCTATACAATCTAATAAAACACCCCATATTCTATGAATGTAGAGATCTGATCCTTCACTTTCTTTGCGAAGAGCACTGTATAGATCCATCCGTGTTATTTTTGGGTTATTTGCTCGAAAGAAACCCAAATTTCTGATGTACAAACTTTGAAAACGGGTCAAATGTGACCCAAGGACGACAGGAGGGTTAAGAAAATAGGGCGACTGCCGGCTGGTCATGTGACGCCGGCTACAGAGCTCAGTGAGATGTCGCCGTATCAGCGGTAGTTGGTAGTTGAGTTTACCCGATAAAAGGTGACTTTGAGACGGGTACAGAGTAGAGCCTGGATCGGGCCGAATTTTTCTGTCCGAACCCGGCCCGAGCCCGACAGGCATTATGATATTTATGTCCGAGCCCGACCCGAGCCCGACACAGTTAAAATCTCGTTGTTGTTTTTTTCTCATACTAATGACACATGTACGTTTGTTTGTATGGAAAGCCCGCTTTTATTAAGCAACTGGAAGGCATTCGGAAATGTCAACAGATGAGGTCATCAGCGCACACGGGGGAACAAGCTCACGTTAATCAGCTGTTTAATTTAAAATGTTCAATGTGTTAACCTTTCCTGCTTGCTTCGATTCCGACCGTGATCAGAAAATCAGGGGAGACTGGTTACCTCCAGGGCCGACGTTATATAACGTCGGGGTTAAAATCCCGTTTCTGGTGAACAGATGAATGAACTTGGTTTTCAGTCTGGAGTTTATCTCGGACACCGCACACACTGTGTACAAAACTTAAACTTATTCCTGCTTTGAGGCAGTTTTAGTTGACGTCGGGGTCTGAGTGAGTCTCAGATAAATCCTGTGGAAGCTCTCCATCCATCCTTTCTCCATCTGTGTGTAATGGAAACATGAGAGAAATGCAGCTGGTTTCCTTTACTTTGCCTAGGCTGCCCCCCTGTGTCTACACATGTCCTGCACTGAAGTCAGTTGTAAGATGGAGATAAAACTGGGAGAAACACTTGTGAGTGGACACAATATTGTGAACACTGATGCAGGAAAATGCAATCCACTGCAACACTAAAAAAGTACCACTGAGGTGATTCATCTCATCTGATGATAGCTTTTTCTATATTAGATTGGATTATATATCCTGCAGGTGGGTTGTGTTTATGTTCATTTTTTTCTTTACAACATAACATTTTAATGACATACTATACTGTGATTTTTAATGACATTTTATTATTTTATTTATCTTTTCAAGACATTTTTCGACATACTAACATATATCACTATCATAAAAAGTAATACTATAGCATGTAGAAAAAAGTCATTAAAAAGTCATAGTATAGTATGTCAAAAACAGTGGAAAAGAGTCATAGAATAATGTGTTGAAAAAAGTCATAGTATAGTATGTTGAAAAAAATCATAGTATTGAAAAAAGTGGAAGAAGTCATAGTATTGTATTTTGTATTTTGTATTTTGAAAAAAAGTCCTAAAAAGTCATAGTATAGTATATCAAAACAAGTGGGAAAAAAATCATAGTATAGTATGTCGAAAAAAGTCGTTAAAAAGTCATAGTATAGTATGTCGAAAAAAATCATAGTATTGAAAAAAGTGGAAGAAAAGTCATAGAATAGTGTGTCGAAAAAAGTCCTAAATAGTCATAGTATAGTATATCGAAAAAAGTGGAAAAAGTCATAGAATAGCGTGTCAAAAAAAGTCATAGTATTGTTACGGCTGCCATCGGCACCCTCATGTGTGTATTTAACTGATTGTAATTTATCTGAGATGCAAAGCTGGCTGTGCCATCCCGTGCTGTGCCAGTTCCTGGAGGAGGACGCTGATTGGTGCGACATGCCACCACTGACCGACAAATCGAGGAGTGCCAGTAAAGTCCGCTTCCGGCTTAAATAGCCTGATTTCTTATACTTGTAGTAGTAGTCTTCCTTTTGAGGATCTCTTTTTGTTCTATACTGTTTTTGAGTTCCACAGCACCCATCGGCCCATTTTTCCTGTTGTAAGTTCTTTTAGCCTTATTCTAAATAATTATCTATTCAAAACCCAATTACATCGTTTATGTTTGCTTCCTGATACCCCTAGACACTACGGGACGTAACATAAATGGGGGCTCGTCCGGGATCTCTAAATTGATTTCTGGTGTGCTCGTTACTGGTGAAAGGATATTTATTGGAAGAGGGTAAGTGAACACACTAATTGATAAGCTAGTGCAGTTGACTTGGTAAACTGGTGCAGCTGCCTAGGTGATCAGGTGTCATGGCTTCTGAGCGCTTTGACTTGGAGTCATTCCTAGCCAATCCGACTCTTGACCAAATTCAAGCGTGTAGAAAGGAGGATTTTGTTAATGTAGCGAGTCACCTCCAGATTCCGGTAACTAAAACTACATAAAAAAAGATCTTAAACCGTTAGTCATTGCTAAATTGGTGGAGAGAGGGTTGATTGAATTACCTGCGGAAGCAGAATTAAAAATGCTTCCCGTGGCTGTCTCAACAGAGGCAGAGGGTGTGCGAACCCTTAAGCCACAAGCATTCTCCAGGGTGGACGGCGAGGTAGGTGGAGGGTTAAAAACACCCGTCACGCTACCACGTTATGATCCATCCCCAGAAAGCAGTGCTCGTTCCAGAGATGAGGACCGTGTAAAGGTTCGCCTGGCCTGTCTCCAGCTTGAGGCACAAGAACGGGAACGTAAACAGCACATGCAGCTTGAAATGAGGAAGCTGGAAGTAGAGGCTGATACGGCTGTTAAGCTACAAAAGCTCAAGCTTGAAAGCTCTCAGATGGCAGAAAGTCTGTCTGTTGCTGCTCCAGGTATGTCACCCACCACCTCCTCCACCCGAAATTCTGCAGGTCCGATTTCCACGGGTTTTGATATTAGCAAGCACATTGCTCTAGTGCCGTTGTTCCGTGAATCTGAGGTTGACTCGTACTTTAGTGTATTCGAGCGCATTGCAGTTGCTCTGCAGTGGTCGACTGAGGTTTGGTCTCTGTTGCTCCAGTGTAAGCTCCATGGCAAAGCAAGGAAGCCATGGCAGCGCTCTCTTTAGAAGAGAGTTTAAATTTTATGTCAGTTAAGTCTGCTATTCTGTGCATCTATGAGCTAGTCCCTGAGGCATATCGGCAGAAATTTAGGAGTCATAGGAAGTCACAGAATCAGACTTATACTGAGTTTGCCAGAGAGAAGGGTGTGTTATTTGATAAGTGGTCCGCTGCCTGTTCTGCCGATAACGGCAATTCTCTGAGAGAGCTACTTCTGGTTGAGGATTTTAAAAAGTGTCTGCCAGAGCGAATCGTTGTGCATTTAAATGAGTGGAAAGTAACAACTTTAACTGCTGCAGCAACATTAGCTGATTCACAAAGTGGAAAAAAAGTCAAAGTACTACTAAGTATAGTATGTCGAAAAAAGTGATAAAAAGTCATAGTATAGTATGTCGAAAAAAGTGATAAAAAGTCATAGTATAGTATGTCAAAAAAAATCACAAAAAAAGTCATAGTATATTAAAAAAAATCACAAAAAAGTCATAGTAGCATTTTTCGAAAAATATCCAAAAAAAGTTATAGTATAGAATGTCAAAAAGGAAAAAAGTCATAGTATAGTGTGTTGAAAAAAGCGGAAAAATCATAGTATAATATGTCAAATAAACAAATTTAAAAAATTCATAGTATAGTATGTTGAAAAAAGTCATAGTATAGTATGTCGAAAAAAGTCATAAATAGTCATAGTACAGTATGTCGAAAAAAGTCATAGTATAGTATGTCGAAAAAAGTCATAAAAAGTCATAGTATAGTATGTCAAAAAAAAAGAAAAAAAGTCAAAGTGGAAAAAAGTTATAGTAAAGTATTTTGAAAAAAGTCATATAAAGTCATAGTATAGTATTTTGAAAAAAGTAGAAAAAAGTCATAGTATAGTATGTTGAAAAAAGTCATAAATAGTCATAGTACAGTATGTCGAAAAAAGTCATAGTATAGTATGTCGAAAAAAGTCATAAATAGTCATAGTACAGTATGTCGAAAAAAGTCATAGTATAGTATGTCGAAAAAAGTCATAAATAGTCATAGTACAGTATGTCGAAAAAAGTCATAGTATAGTACGTCGGAAAAAGTCAGAAGAAGTCATAGTATAGTATGTCAAAAAAAATCTGAAAAAAATCATAAAAAGTCATAGTATAGTGAGTCGAAAAAAATAAAAATAAAAGTCATGGTGTAGTACGTCGACAAAAATCACAAAAAAGTCATAGTATAGTATGTCGAAAAAAGTGGGAAAAAGTTATAATATAGTATGTCGAAAAAAGTCATATAAAGTCATAGTATAGTATTTTGAAAAAAGTAGAAAAAAGTCATAGTACAGTATGTCGATAAAAGTCATAAAAAGTCATAGTATTGTATTTTGAAAAAAGCCATAGTATAGTATGTCAAAAAAAGTCATATAAAGTCATAGTATAGTATTTTGAAAAAAGTAGAAAAAAGTCATAGTACAGTATGTCGATAAAAGTCATATAAAGTCATAGTATAGTATTTTGAAAAAAGTAGAAAAAAGTCATAGTATAGTATGTCGAAAAAAGTCATAAAAAGTCATAGTATTGTATTTTGAAAAAAGTCATAAAAAGTCATAGTAAAAAAATAGTCGAAAAAAAAAAAAAAGTCATGGTATAGTACGTCGAAAAAAATCACAAAAAAAATCATAGTATAGTATGTCAAAAAAAGTCAGAAGAAGTCATAGTATATTAAAAAAAAATCACAAAAAAGTCATAGTATAGTATGTCGAAAAAAGTCAGAAGAAGTCATAGTATAGTATGTCGAAAAAAGTCATAAAAAGTCATAGTATTGTATTTTGAAAAAAGTCATAAAAAGTCATAGTATAGTAAAAAAAATAGTCGAAAAAAAAAAAAAAAAGTCATGGTATAGTACGTCGAAAAAAATCACAAAAAAAATCATAGTATAGTATGTCAAAAAAAAGAAGAAAAAAAGTCATAGCATAGCATGTCGAAGAAAGTGGAAAAAAAAGTCATAGTATATTAAAAAAAAATCACAAAAAAGTCATAGTATAGTATGTCGAAAAAAGTCAGAAGAAGTCATAGTATAGTATGTCGAAACAAATCTGAAAAAAATCATAAAAAGTCATAGTATAGTGAGTCGAAAAAAATAAAAATAAAAGTCATGGTGTAGTACGTCGACAAAAATCACAAAAAAATCATAGTATAGTATGTCGAAAAAAATGGAAAAAAGTCATAGTATATTATGTTGAAAAAAGTCATAAAAAGTCATAGTATACTATGTCGACATAAATTGAAAAAAGTCATAGTATAGTATGTTGAAAAAAATCTGAAAAAAATCATAAAAAGTCATAGCATAGTGAGTCGAAAAAAATAAAAATAAAAGTCATTGTTACGGCTGCCGGCAACACCCTCATGATATATAATGGAGTATGATATGAGATGCAAAGCAGGCTGTGCCATCCCGTGCTGCTGATTGGATGGACCAGGAAAGCCCCGTCCAGTGCCTGGAGAAGGGAGCTGCTGATTGGTGCGGCAGGCCACCACCTGACTGGCCAATCGAGAGGAGTCAATCAACTCTGCCTCCAGCTTAAAGAGCCTAATTGTTTGCAGCTGAGGGCAGCTGCCAGACCAGACTTTGTGGAGAAACTGTTTGAGAGTGTGAGGACGTGGGCCTAGGAGTAAGATCTAAAAATTGATATCCTTCCTGCATTTAGTCAATTTGTGTTGTATTAGTCACACTAGGTTCAGGGGTGCTGTGAGTACTGTTTTGTGTTTAACCAAGTATTTAAGTTAGAGAGGTGTTTTGTTTAATCTTTTGTTTTCATTTAGATTTAGAAATAGTCTTCCTTTTGAAGATCTCCTTTTGTTATATTCTGTTTTTGTTTTCCGCAGCACCCATCGGCCCACTTGTCCTTTTGTTTGAGCACTGTTTGTTGTCATTTGCCTGATTCTGGAATAAATTTCCTTTCAAATACCAATTACACCTGGTTTTATGTTTATATCCTGATACCCCTAGCTACAGGACGTAACAGTCATAGTATAGTATGTCGAAAAAGGTGGAAAAAAGTCATAGTATAGTATGTTGAAAAAAGTCATAGTATAGTATGTCGAAATAAATTGAAAAAAGTCATAGTATAGTATGTTGAAAAAAATCTGAAAAAAGTCATAGTATAGTGAGTCAAACATTTGAAAAAAGTCATAGTATAGTGAGTAGAAAAAAGTCATGGTATGTTAAAAAAATCACAATAAAGTCAGTATAGTGTGTCGAAAAAAGATTAAAAAAAAAAGTCATACGACTTTTTTTGGACTTTTTTTCAACATACTATCAATGACTTTTTATGACTTTTCAACATACTATACTATGACTTTTTCAACTATTTTCCACATACTATAATATGACTTTTTATAACTTTTTTTGACATACTGTACTAGGACTTTTTTTTTTATCACTTTTTTCCACATACTATTACTTTTTTTGTCGTTTTTTCGACATACTATACTATGACTTTTTTTGACATACTATACTATTACTTTTTTCCACTCTTTTCAACATACTATACTAGAACTTTTTATCACTTTTTTCAACATACTATACTATGACTTTTTTCCACTTTTATCGACATACTATACTCAGACTTTTCATGACTTTTTTCGACATACTATACTATGATCTAAAATCATCTAGCCAAAGGACTACAGTTGAAAATTAGCCAGCTGGCTCACACTGGCACATTTACAGAAATGTTGATTAATGTGTGTTGTCCTTTATAAAATAAACAAGAATAAGAATATGACTTTTTATCACTTCTTTCGACATACTATACTATGACTTTTTCAACTATTTTCGACATACTATACTATGACTTCAAGGCGTTAGGGGGTAATAGGCAGCCAGAGCGTTTGTTTAGAGGACGGGTTGGTAACATATGAGGCCACAGGGAGGAGCTGGTGAGTGTGATCAATCTGGGAGCTGCCATGGTGGGCTGAGAAGAAGAAGACTGCCGGGAGGTGGGGGTGTGTGGGGTAGATAGTCACGCATGTGGGGCAGACTGTACAGCGAGCTGTAGGTTGACTGCTGTCAAATAAAATATATTTGTAACATGGACAACATATACTATGACTTTTTATGATCTTTTTCGACATACTATACTATGGTCTAAAATCATCTGGCCAAAGGACTACAGTTGAAAATTAGTTCAGATGTCCCCCGACCAGCAGACTGAACACTATAATCAGAATGCACTGAGATCAAATCCAGCCTCCTCCCTCACATATAACCAGGATGACAACTCCAGCAGCCAATCAGACCTCTGGAAAAGTTAGGCGTATTTGTTGACTTGTCTCTAAAGTCCAATGTGTCCAAGGTCCAGAAAAACAAATAGTGCTGCATGAAGCTACATTTATAGTTTGCCGTTCAAATCCAACCCACGTCATGATTTCAGATTGTTCCTTCATGTGTATTTTAAGTGTTACTAAAATTAAGAAAACCTTCCCAGAATCCACCTCATAAACAGGCCAAAGACAGAACCGTGAACAGGATATTGACTACTTCTGCATGTTTTAAATATTAACTGTACTAACTGCAAACTATAGTTTGCCAGTGAATTAGTTTGTTTTCTCCTTAACTTCTCCAGGACATGAACACCTGTTTCCTGGTGAAAGTCTTGTGTTTTCTCCTTAACTTCTTCAGGACATGAACACCTGTTTCCTGGGTGAAAGTCTTGTGTTTTCTCCTTAACTTCTTCAGGACATGAACACCTGTTTCCTGATGAAAGTCTTGTGTTTTCTCCTTAACTTCTTCAGGACATGAACACCTGTTTCCTGGGTGAAAGTCTTGTGTTTTCTCCTTCAGACACTTAGAATATTAATCTGAGCCTGTCAACGGCAAAACGAGCACTTTTGTGAACCTTTAATAGAAGCTGGATAATTGTCCTATTACATTGTAGAAAAACTCCATCTCTACCTTGTTCTTATAGTTAGCCAGTTCCTGTATGTGTGCAGTGCCGTGAAGCAATTCGTTACATCGCAAGACCTGATATCATGCGATACTTCCTGACGGCTCGCCGGCCCAAAGTTGCAAGGGTATGACTTTTTTTTTTACTTTTTTCAACATACTATACTATGAGTTTTTATAACTTTTTTCACCACACTATACTATGACTTTTTCAACTATTTGTTGACTTCAAGGCGTTAGGGGGTAATAGGCAGCCAGAGCGTTTGTTTAGAGGACGGGTTGGTAACATATGAGGCCACAGGGAGGAGCTGGTGAGTGTGATCAATCTGGGAGCTGCCATGGTGGGCTGAGAAGAAGAAGACTGCCGGGAGGTGGGGGCGTGTGGGGTAGATAGTCACGCATGTGGGGCAGACTGTACAGCGAGCTGTAGGTTGACTGCTGTCAAATAAAATATATTTGTAACATGGATCCCTGTATTATTGTTAACCACAAAATGTGTTCTACTAATGCCAGATTAAATACACGTAGAAGACCAACATACATGATCCTTTATTGTTAAAGAGAACATCAATAAATCAATAAATCAGCCCCAATGATTAACAACATTTTGGTCTGTGACCTGAAACCTGAAGCCTGCAGGTCACAAACATTAAGAACAAACTTTACAGTGAAGTAGGAGACTTCTCGTGTTCAGCACTTACACTTTTATAATGAACAACATTTACATATTCAGAGATTCAGACTTCTTCAACGAGGAAGAAGGAGCAGATGTAATTGAAAGGATTTTTAAACAGATAACTGGTCTCATTTTCTGAAGAAAAACCATTCTAAGCAGAGTTTTTTATGTCCTAAACATGTAACATGCAGGTGGAAAAGAGAACAGTGTGTCTGCGTCAGGAGAGCATCATGACATAAATCACTGTGCAGCAAAACATAGAACACAGATCAAATATACATGTAGATCACAAGATGAGAGTAAATATGTTGTTGATGAAACTTCTATTGTAATATTCAAGTTGATCTTTTACACAATGAATTAGTGAGAAACCCTTTCACTCAAATCCATAATATCAAACAAAAATTATCTTACCATTGTTTTCCTTAACATAATTTTTTGCCCATTACTGTGTCATGTTCATTAGTGATATTTAAACCCAAATATCTAAACTAACCTGCTGCTGACGGCACAGTGAATGAACCACGTTCATGGATTAGAGAGTTGAGGTTGTTCTTGATATTTAAAAAATAACTCTTTAAACCTTTGATTGGTTCATAATTTGAGAAAGCATGATTGATTACAGCCGTATGCAGCTCATCACTGCTTTCGTAAGTCTTGAATTTCTCTAGCAAGTTATCCAGGTCCTGCAAATACAAATTGAAGGTAGCTTCGATAGCATAAACATGGTCTGATGCAGGTGTACCAGTCTGATTATTCAGTCGAGCCTCATGCATCAACATCTGGACGTGGAAGGCGGCTCCGTTGACCCAGATTTTGAACCTACGCCTGCTCATCTGTCCGTCATGCAGCAGGGAGTTTCTGAGGATGGTGAGATGGTTGCTCAGCTGCTGTTCCAGTCTCCTTATTTCCTCCCGTAATCGTTGGTCATTGTTCATGAACACTTGATGGCGTCTCAGATACTCTGACATTGTGTCCCGGACACTTGAAGCTTTCTCTTCCCCAAACACACGTCGTAACATGCTGTATGTATGATCACGTGGCTGAGTGCTGCTCTGGATGGCGATCTCTATGATCATGGAAATCACCAAAGCACCAAGTCCAACAGCATTCGGGACTGAAGTCAGTGATCCAATAGCAGATCCCAAACTGCCGACGTAACCTGGCACCGTGCTCAGAAGCTCATTAGAGTAAGCCTGCAGCACCGCATTAGAGTCGGTACCAGAATATTTCAGCAGAGACTCATCTATGCCTACATCTGGTAAGAGCCATGGTTGATCCTGTAAAGCAACGTTGTAAAGGCCAATAGCAAGCCTGTCAATGTCCGTTTGTGAGAATGAGGTTTCAGAGCTCATGATTTATCCTCTCGATCTGTGATCGCTCACACTAAGTTCAGATGTCCCCCGACCAGCAGACTGAACGCTATAATCAGAATGTACTGAGATCAAATCCAGCCTCCTCCCTCACATATAACCAGGATGACAACTCCAGCTCCTGGGTGAAAGTCTTGTGTTTTCTCCTTAACTTCTTCAGGACATGAACACCTGTTTCCTGGGTGAAAGTCTTGTGTTTTCTCCTTAACTTCTTCAGGACATGAACACCTGTTTCCTGGTGAAAGTCTTGTGTTTTCTCCTTAACTTCTTCAGGACATGAACACCTGTTTCCTGGGTGAAAGTCTTGTGTTTTCTCCTTAACTTCTTCAGGACATGAACACCTGTTTCCTGGGTGAAAGTCTTGTGTTTTCTCCTTAACTTCTTCAGGACATGAACACCTGTTTCCTGGGTGAAAGTCTTGTGTTTTCTCCTTCAGACACTTAGAATATTAATCTGAGCCTGTCAACGGCAAAACGAGCACTTTTGTGAACCTTTAATAGAAGCTGGATAATTGTCCTATTACATTGTAGAAAAACTCCATCTCTACCTTGTTCTTATAGTTAGCCAGTTCCTGTATGTGTGCAGTGCCGTGAAGCAATTCGTTACATCGCAAGACCTGATATCATGCGATACTTCCTGACGGCTCGCCGGCCCAAAGTTGCAAGGGTATGACTTTTTTTTTTACTTTTTTCAACATACTATACTACGACTCTTTTCCACTTTTTTTGACATGCTATACTATGACTTTTTTTATTTATTTTTTTTAAAGATTATCTTTTTGGGCTTTTCCGCCTTTATTGGCCAGGACAGCTAGGTGAGAAAGGGGAGAGAGAGGGGGAAGACATGCAGGAAATCATCACAGGTCAGACTCAAACCCTGGACCTCTGCATCGAGGCATAAACCTCCAAGTATATGTGTGCCTGCTCTACCAACTGAGCCAACCCGGCCACTTTTTATGACTTTTTTAGATAAAAAGAGAGATGCAAAGTTATATACATTTTCAAAACAAAAAAGAAAGATCTCATGTAAACATTAAATCCCTGTGACTATATTAATATATGAATACATTAAACATGCCACAATATTTACAGCATATACCTCACGTATACGGACAGAATAAGTACGACAGACAAACGACAACACAGCCTCCAGCTTTGAAAGAGCATAACATGTTTATTCCATTTCTTCCAATACAGAAAACATGTTTCTATGCTGACACTAAAACACCAAAAGAGGGAATGTGTGTACTGATTGTCATCATGGATTTAAACTAAGCCATTGTGACATAATCAGCCGACACACAAATCACCGCCAGTTTAACGAGACAGGAAGAGGGAAGTGTATTCACAACGCACCGTCCGTCACAGTAAGTTGATATAGTTTTTTAAATATTCTTAAACAGCTTATCGTACAAAACTGGTATATTTATAGGATTAGGCATCAAGAAACGGTTAAAACTTGAAATCGTTTCAGAAAATTATGATTGCAGTGGATTTTGTTATTGGAATCGTTTGGAAATTTTGGTTTCAAATCCAAACATCTGTTCCAAATTTAACACGCCAAGTTTTGGTTTCCCTAGCCAACCCGTTCTCTCTCCCAACTCGTATAATACTGACGCTTGGTCAGTGTCTCTCAGCGTCAGACACAACGCAGAAATCTCCCTTCAGCGTCTGTATGGAACACAACGGGCAGAGCAGCAGTTCGACCATGCGCTGTAAGATGACGTAGTATTAAGAGAGACAACAGTAGAGAGTAGTATGTAGAGAGACAACAGTAGAGAGTAGTATGTAGAGAGACAACAGTAGAGAGTAGTATGTAGAGAGACAACAGTAGAGAGTAGTATGTAGAGAGACAACGGTAGAGAGTAGTATGTAGAGAGACAACAGTAGAGAGTAGTATGTAGAGAGACAACAGTAGAGAGTAGTATGTAGAGAGACTACAGTAGAGAGTAGTATGTAGAGAGACAACAGTAGAGAGTAGTATGTAGAGAGACTACAGTAGAGAGTAGTATGTAGAGAGACAACAGTAGAGAGTAGTATGTAGAGAGACTACAGTAGAGAGTAGTATGTAGAGAGACAACAGTAGAGAGTAGTATGTAGAGAGACAACAGTAGAGAGTAGTATGTAGAGAGACAACAGTAGAGAGTAGTATGTAGAGAGTAGTATGTAGAGAAACAACAGGAGAGAGTAGTATGTAGAGAGTAGTATGTAGAGAAACAACAGTAGAGAGTAGTATGTAGAGAGACAACAGTAGAGAGTAGTATGTAGAGAGACAACAGTAGAGAGAAGTATGTAGAGAGACAACAGTAGAGAGAAGTATGTAGAGAGACAACAGTAGAGAGTAGTATGTAGAGAGACAACAGTAGAGAGTAGTATGTAGAGAGACAACAGTAGAGAGTAGTATGTAGAGAGACAACAGTAGAGAGTAGTATGTAGAGAGACCACAGTAGAGAGTAGTATGTAGAGAGACAACAGTAGAGAGTAGTAGAGAGTAGAGAGAGTAGTAGAGTAGTATGTAGAGAGACAACAGTAGAGAGTAGTATGTAGAGAGACAACAGTAGAGAGTAGTATGTAGAGACTACAGTAGAGAGTAGTATGTAGAGAGACAACAGTAGAGAGTAGTATGTAGAGAGACAACAGTAGAGAGTAGTATGTAGAGACTACAGTAGAGAGTAGTATGTAGAGAGACAACAGTAGAGAGTAGTATGTAGAGAGACAACAGTAGAGAGTAGTATGTAGAGAGACAACAGTAGAGAGTAGTATGTAGAGAGACAACAGTAGAGAGTAGTATGTAGAGAGACAACAGTAGAGAGTAGTATGTAGAGAGACAACAGTAGAGAGTAGTATGTAGAGAGACACAGTAGAGAGTAGTATGTAGAGAGACAACAGTAGAGAGTAGTATGTAGAGAGACAACAGTAGAGAGTAGTATGTAGAGAGACAACAGTAGAGAGTAGTATGTAGAGACACAGTAGAGAGTAGTATGTAGAGAGACAACAGTAGAGAGTAGTATGTAGAGAGACAACAGTAGAGAGTAGTATGTAGAGAGACAACAGTAGAGAGTAGTATGTAGAGAGACAACAGTAGAGAGTAGTATGTAGAGACAACAGTAGAGAGTAGTATGTAGAGAGACAACAGTAGAGAGTAGTATGTAGAGAGACAACAGTAGAGAGTAGTATGTAGAGACAACAGTAGAGAGTAGTATGTAGAGAGACAACAGTAGAGAGTAGTATGTAGAGAGACAACAGTAGAGAGTAGTATGTAGAGAGACAACAGTAGAGAGTAGTATGTAGAGAGACAACAGTAGAGAGTAGTATGTAGAGAGACAACAGTAGAGAGTAGTATGTAGAGAGACAACAGTAGAGAGTAGTATGTAGAGAGACAACAGTAGAGAGTAGTATGTAGAGAGACAACAGTAGAGAGTAGTATGTAGAGACAACAGTAGAGAGTAGTATGTAGAGAGACAACAGTAGAGAGTAGTATGTAGAGAGACAACAGTAGAGAGTAGTATGTAGAGAGACAACAGTAGAGAGTAGTATGTAGAGAGACAACAGTAGAGAGTAGTATGTAGAGAGACAACAGTAGAGAGTAGTATGTAGAGAGACAACAGTAGAGAGTAGTATGTAGAGAGACAACAGTAGAGAGTAGTATGTAGAGAGACAACAGTAGAGAGTAGTATGTAGAGAGACAACAGTAGAGAGTAGTATGTAGAGAGACAACAGTAGAGAGTAGTATGTAGAGAGACAACAGTAGAGAGTAGTATGTAGAGAGACAACAGTAGAGAGTAGTATGTAGAGAGACAACAGTAGAGAGTAGTATGTAGAGAGACAACAGTAGAGAGTAGTATGTAGAGAGTAGTATGTAGAGACAACAGTAGAGAGTAGTATGTAGAGAGACAACAGTAGAGAGTAGTATGTAGAGAGACAACAGTAGAGAGTAGTATGTAGAGAGACAACAGTAGAGAGTATGTAGAGAGACAACAGTAGAGTATTATGTAGAGAGACAACAGTAGAGAGTAGTATGTAGAGAGACAACAGTAGAGAGTAGTATGTAGAGAGACAACAGTAGAGAGTAGTATGTAGAGAGACAACAGTAGAGAGTAGTATGTAGAGAGACAACAGTAGAGAGTAGTATGTAGAGACAACAGTAGAGAGTAGTATGTAGAGAGACAACAGTAGAGAGTAGTATGTAGAGAGACAACAGTAGAGAGTAGTATGTAGAGAGACAACAGTAGAGAGTAGTATGTAGAGAGACAACAGTAGAGAGTAGTATGTAGAGAGACAACAGTAGAGAGTAGTATGTAGAGAGACAACAGTAGAGAGTAGTATGTAGAGAGACAACAGTAGAGAGTAGTATGTAGAGAGACAACAGTAGAGAGTAGTATGTAGAGAGACAACAGTAGAGAGTAGTATGTAGAGAGACAACAGTAGAGAGTAGTATGTAGAGAGACAACAGTAGAGAGTAGTATGTAGAGAGACAACAGTAGAGAGTAGTATGTAGAGAGACAACAGTAGAGAGTAGTATGTAGAGAGACAACAGTAGAGAGTAGTATGTAGAGACAACAGTAGAGAGTAGTATGTAGAGAGACAACAGTAGAGAGTAGTATGTAGAGAGACAACAGTAGAGAGTAGTATGTAGAGAGACAACAGTAGAGAGTAGTATGTAGAGAGACAACAGTAGAGAGTAGTATGTAGAGAGACAACAGTAGAGAGTAGTATGTAGAGTAGAGACAACAGTAGAGAGTAGTATGTAGAGAGACAACAGTAGAGAGTAGTATGTAGAGAGACAACAGTAGAGAGTAGTATGTAGAGAGACAACAGTAGAGAGTAGTATGTAGAGAGACAACAGTAGAGAGTAGTATGTAGAGAGACAACAGTAGAGAGTAGTATGTAGAGAGACAACAGTAGAGAGTAGTATGTAGAGAGACAACAGTAGAGAGTAGTATGTAGAGAGACAACAGTAGAGAGTAGTATGTAGAGACACAGTAGAGAGTAGTATGTAGAGAGACAACAGTAGAGAGTAGTATGTAGAGACAACAGTAGAGAGTAGTATGTAGAGAGACAACAGTAGAGAGTAGTATGTAGAGAGACAACAGTAGAGAGTAGTATGCAGAGAGACAACAGTAGAGAGTAGTATGTAGAGAGACAACAGTAGAGAGTAGTATGTAGAGAGACAACAGTAGAGAGTAGTATGTAGAGAGACAACAGTAGAGAGTAGTATGTAGAGAGACAACAGTAGAGAGTAGTATGTAGAGAGACAACAGTAGAGAGTAGTATGTAGAGAGACAACAGTAGAGAGTAGTATGTAGAGAGACAACAGTAGAGAGTAGTATGTAGAGAGACAACAGTAGAGAGTAGTATGTAGAGAGACAACAGTAGAGAGTAGTATGTAGAGAGACAACAGTAGAGAGTAGTATGTAGAGAGACAACAGTAGAGAGTAGTATGTAGAGAGACAACAGTAGAGAGTAGTATGTAGAGAGACAACAGTAGAGAGTAGTATGTAGAGAGACAACAGTAGAGAGTAGTATGTAGAGAGACAACAGTAGAGAGTAGTATGTAGAGAGTAGTATGTAGAGACAACAGTAGAGAGTAGTATGTAGAGAGACAACAGTAGAGAGTAGTATGCAGAGAGACAACAGTAGAGAGTAGTATGTAGAGAGACAACAGTAGAGAGTAGTATGTAGAGAGACAACAGTAGAGAGTAGTATGTAGAGAGACAACAGTAGAGAGTAGTATGTAGAGAGACAACAGTAGAGAGTAGTATGTAGAGAGTAGTATGAGACAACAGTAGAGAGTAGTATGTAGAGAGACAACAGTAGAGAGTAGTATGTAGAGAGACTACAGTAGAGAGTAGTATGTAGAGACAACAGTAGAGAGTAGTATGTAGAGAGACAACAGTAGAGAGTAGGATGTAGAGAGACAACAGTAGAGAGTAGTATGTAGAGACTACAGTAGAGAGTAGTATGTAGAGACTACAGTAGAGAGTAGTATGTAGAGAGACAACAGTAGAGAGTAGTATGTAGAGAGACAACAGTAGAGAGTAGTATGTAGAGAGACAACAGTAGAGAGTAGTATGTAGAGAGACAACAGTAGAGAGTAGTATGCAGAGAGACAACAGTAGAGAGTAGTATGTAGAGAGACAACAGTAGAGAGTAGTATGTAGAGAGACAACAGTAGAGAGTAGTATGTAGAGACTACAGTAGAGAGTAGTATGTAGAGAGACAACAGTAGAGAGTAGTATGTAGAGAGACAACAGTAGAGAGTAGTATGTAGAGACAACAGAAGAGAGTAGTATGTAGAGAGACAACAGTAGAGAGTAGTATGTAGAGAGACAACAGTAGAGAGTAGTATGTAGAGAGAAAACAGTAGAGAGTAGTATGCAGAGAGACAACAGTAGAGAGTAGTATGTAGAGAGACAACAGTAGAGAGTAGTATGTAGAGAGACAACAGTAGAGAGTAGTAGTAGAGTAGTATGTAGAGACAACAGTAGAGAGTAGTATGTAGAGAGACAACAGTAGAGAGTAGTATGCAGAGAGACAACAGTAGAGAGTAGTATGTAGAGACAACAGTAGAGAGTAGTATGTAGAGAGACAACAGTAGAGAGTAGTATGTAGAGAGACAACAGTAGAGAGTAGTATGTAGAGAGACAACAGTAGAGAGTAGTATGTAGAGAGACAACAGTAGAGAGTAGTATGCAGAGAGACAACAGTAGAGAGTAGTATGTAGAGAGACAACAGTAGAGAGTAGTATGTAGAGAGACAACAGTAGAGAGTAGTATGTAGAGAGACAACAGTAGAGAGTAGTATGTAGAGAGACAACAGTAGAGAGTAGTATGTAGAGACTACAGTAGAGAGTAGTATGTAGAGTATGTAGAGAGACAACAGTAGAGAGTAGTATGTAGAGAGACAACAGTAGAGAGTAGTATGTAGAGAGACAACAGTAGAGAGTAGTATGAAGAGAGACAACAGTAGAGAGTAGTATGTAGAGAGACAACAGTAGAGAGTAGTATGCAGAGAGACAACAGTAGAGAGTAGTATGTAGAGAGACAACAGTAGAGAGTAGTATGTAGAGAGACAACAGTAGAGAGTAGTATGTAGAGAGACAACAGTAGAGAGTAGTATGTAGAGAGACAACAGTAGAGAGTAGTATGTAGAGAGACAACAGTAGAGAGTAGTATGTAGAGAGACAACAGTAGAGAGAAGTATGCAGAGAGACAACAGTAGAGAGAAGTATGTAGAGAGACAACAGTAGAGAGTAGTATGTAGAGAGACTACAGTAGAGAGTAGTATGTAGAGAGACAACAGTAGAGAGTAGTATGTAGAGACAACAGAAGAGAGTAGTATGTAGAGAGACAACAGTAGAGAGTAGTATGCAGAGAGACAACAGTAGAGAGTAGTATGTAGAGAGTAGTATGTAGAGACTACAGTAGAGAGTAGTATGTAGAGACTACAGTAGAGAGTAGTATGTAGAGACTACAGTAGAGAGTAGTATGTAGAGACTACAGTAGAAGAGACTACAGTAGAGAGTAGTATGTAGAGACTACAGTAGAGAGTAGTATGTAGAGAGACAACAGTAGAGAGTAGTATGTAGAGAGACAACAGTAGAGAGTAGTATGCAGAGAGACAACAGTAGAGACTAGTATGCAGAGAGACAACAGTAGAGAGTAGTATGCAGAGAGACAACAGTAGAGAGTAGTATGTAGAGAGACAACAGTAGAGAGTAGTATGAAGAGAGACAACAGTAGAGAGTAGTATGTAGAGAGACAACAGTAGAGAGTAGTATGAAGAGAGACAACAGTAGAGAGTAGTATGCAGAGAGACAACAGTAGAGAGTAGTATGTAGAGAGACAACAGTAGAGAGTAGTATGTAGAGAGACAACAGTAGAGAGTAGTATGAGAGAGACAACAGTAGAGAGTAGTATGCAGAGAGACAACAGTAGAGAGTAGTATGTAGAGAGACAACAGTAGAGAGTAGTATGTAGAGAGACAACAGTAGAGAGTAGTATGCAGAGAGACAACAGTAGAGAGTAGTATGTAGAGAGTAGTATCTAGAGACTACAGTAGAGAGTAGTATGTAGAGAGACAACAGTAGAGAGTAGTATGTAGAGAGTAGTATGTAGAGACAACAGAAGAGAGTAGTATGTAGAGAGACAACAGTAGAGAGTAGTATGCAGAGAGACAACAGTAGAGAGTAGTATGTAGAGAGTAGTATGTAGAGACTACAGTAGAGAGTAGTATGTAGAGACTACAGTAGAGAGTAGTATGTAGAGACTACAGTAGAGAGTAGTATGTAGAGATAGTAGAGACTACAGTAGAGAGTAGTATGTAGAGACAACAGTAGAGAGTAGTATGTAGAGAGACAACAGTAGAGAGTAGTATGTAGAGAGACAACAGTAGAGAGTAGTATGTAGAGAGACAACAGTAGAGAGTAGTATGTAGAGACTACAGTAGAGAGTAGTATGTAGAGAGACACAGTAGAGAGTAGTATGTAGAGACTACAGTAGAGAGTAGTATGTAGAGAGACAACAGTAGAGAGTAGTATGTAGAGACTACAGTAGAGAGTAGTATGTAGAGACAACAGTAGAGAGTAGTATGTAGAGACTACAGTAGAGAGTAGTATGTAGAGAGACAACAGTAGAGAGTAGTATGTAGAGAGACAACAGTAGAGAGTAGTATGTAGAGAGACAACAGTAGAGAGTAGTATGTAGAGAGACAACAGTAGAGAGTAGTATGTAGAGAGACAACAGTAGAGAGTAGTATGTAGAGAGACAACAGTAGAGAGTAGTATGTAGAGAGACAACAGTAGAGAGTAGTATGCAGAGAGACAACAGTAGAGAGTAGTATGTAGAGAGACAACAGTAGAGAGTAGTATGTAGAGAGACAACAGTAGAGAGTAGTATGTAGAGAGACAACAGTAGAGAGTAGTATGTAGAGAGACAACAGTAGAGAGTAGTATGCAGAGAGACAACAGTAGAGAGTAGTATGTAGAGAGACAACAGTAGAGAGTAGGATGTAGAGAGACAACAGTAGAGAGTAGTATGTAGAGACTACAGTAGAGAGTAGTATGTAGAGACTACAGTAGAGAGTAGTATGTAGAGAGACAACAGTAGAGAGTAGGATGTAGAGAGACAACAGTAGAGAGTAGTATGTAGAGACTACAGTAGAGAGTAGTATGTAGAGACTACAGTAGAGAGTAGTATGTAGAGACTACAGTAGAGAGTAGTATGTAGAGAGACAACAGTAGAGAGTAGTATGTAGAGAGACAACAGTAGAGAGTAGTATGTAGAGAGACAACAGTAGAGAGTAGTATGTAGAGAGACAACAGTAGAGAGTAGTATGTAGAGAGACAACAGTAGAGAGTAGTATGTAGAGAGACAACAGTAGAGAGTAGTATGTAGAGAGACAACAGTAGAGAGTAGTATGAGAGAGACACAGTAGAGAGTAGTATGTAGAGAGACAACAGTAGAGAGTAGTATGAGAGAGACAACAGTAGAGAGTAGTATGTAGAGAGACAACAGTAGAGAGTAGTATGTAGAGAGACAACAGTAGAGAGTAGTATGAAGAGAGACAACAGTAGAGAGTAGTATGTAGAGAGACAACAGTAGAGAGTAGTATGCAGAGAGACAACAGTAGAGAGTAGTATGTAGAGAGACAACAGTAGAGAGTAGTATGTAGAGAGTAGTATGTAGAGAAACAACAGTAGAGAGTAGTATGTAGAGAGACAACAGTAGAGAGTAGTATGTAGAGAGACAACAGTAGAGAGTAGTATGTAGAGAGACAACAGTAGAGAGTAGTATGTAGAGAGACAACAGTAGAGAGAAGTATGTAGAGAGACAACAGTAGAGAGTAGTATGTAGAGAGACTACAGTAGAGAGTAGTATGTAGAGAGACAACAGTAGAGAGTAGTATGTAGAGAGACCACAGTAGAGAGTAGTATGTAGAGAGACAACAGTAGAGAGTAGTATGTAGAGAGTAGTATGTAGAGAAACAACAGTAGAGAGTAGTATGTAGAGAGACAACAGTAGAGAGTAGTATGTAGAGAGACAACAGTAGAGAGTAGTATGTAGAGACTACAGTAGAGAGTAGTATGTAGAGAGACAACAGTAGAGAGTAGTATGTAGAGAGACAACAGTAGAGAGTAGTATGCAGAGAGACAACAGTAGAGAGTAGTATGTAGAGAAGACGAGACACAGTAGAGAGTAGTATGTAGAGAGACAACAGTAGAGAGTAGTATGTAGAGAGACAACAGTAGAGAGTAGTATGTAGAGAGACAACAGTAGAGAGTAGTATGCAGAGAGACAACAGTAGAGAGTAGTATGTAGAGAGACAACAGTAGAGAGTAGTATGTAGAGACTACAGTAGAGAGTAGTATGTAGAGAGACAACAGTAGAGAGTAGTATGTAGAGAGACAACAGTAGAGAGTAGTATGTAGAGAGTAGTATGTAGAGACTACAGTAGAGAGTAGTATGTAGAGAGACAACAGTAGAGAGTAGTATGCAGAGAGACAACAGTAGAGAGTAGTATGTAGAGAGTAGTATCTAGAGACTACAGTAGAGAGTAGTATGTAGAGAGACAACAGTAGAGAGTAGTATGTAGAGACAACAGAAGAGAGTAGTATGTAGAGAGACAACCGTAGAGAGTAGTATGCAGAGAGACAACAGTAGAGAGTAGTATGTAGAGAGTAGTATGTAGAGACTACAGTAGAGAGTAGTATGTAGAGACTACAGTAGAGAGTAGTATGTAGAGACTACAGTAGAGAGTAGTATGTAGAGACTACAGTAGAAGAGACTACAGTAGAGAGTAGTATGTAGAGACTACAGTAGAGAGTAGTATGTAGAGAGACAACAGTAGAGAGTAGTATGTAGAGAGACAACAGTAGAGAGTAGTATGCAGAGAGACAACAGTAGAGACTAGTATGCAGAGAGACAACAGTAGAGAGTAGTATGCAGAGAGACAACAGTAGAGAGTAGTATGTAGAGAGACAACAGTAGAGAGTAGTATGAAGAGAGACAACAGTAGAGAGTAGTATGTAGAGAGACAACAGTAGAGAGTAGTATGAAGAGAGACAACAGTAGAGAGTAGTATGCAGAGAAACAACAGTAGAGAGTAGTATGTAGAGAGACAACAGTAGAGAGTAGTATGTAGAGAGACAACAGTAGAGAGTAGTATGAAGAGAGACAACAGTAGAGAGTAGTATGCAGAGAGACAACAGTAGAGAGTAGTATGTAGAGAGACAACAGTAGAGAGTAGTATGTAGAGAGACAACAGTAGAGAGTAGTATGCAGAGAGACAACAGTAGAGAGTAGTATGTAGAGAGTAGTATCTAGAGACTACAGTAGAGAGTAGTATGTAGAGAGACAACAGTAGAGAGTAGTATGTAGAGAGTAGTATGTAGAGACAACAGAAGAGAGTAGTATGTAGAGAGACAACAGTAGAGAGTAGTATGCAGAGAGACAACAGTAGAGAGTAGTATGTAGAGAGTAGTATGTAGAGACTACAGTAGAGAGTAGTATGTAGAGACTACAGTAGAGAGTAGTATGTAGAGACTACAGTAGAGAGTAGTATGTAGAGACTACAGTAGAGAGACTACAGTAGAGAGTAGTATGTAGAGACTACAGTAGAGAGTAGTATGTAGAGAGTAGTATGTAGAGACAACAGAAGAGAGTAGTATGTAGAGAGACAACAGTAGAGAGTAGTATGCAGAGAGACAACAGTAGAGAGTAGTATGTAGAGAGTAGTATGTAGAGACTACAGTAGAGAGTAGTATGTAGAGACTACAGTAGAGAGTAGTATGTAGAGACTACAGTAGAGAGTAGTATGTAGAGACTACAGTAGAAGAGACTACAGTAGAGAGTAGTATGTAGAGACTACAGTAGAGAGTAGTATGTAGAGAGACAACAGTAGAGAGTAGTATGTAGAGAGACAACAGTAGAGAGTAGTATGCAGAGAGACAACAGTAGAGAGTAGTATGCAGAGAGACAACAGTAGAGAGTAGTATGCAGAGAGACAACAGTAGAGAGTAGTATGTAGAGAGACAACAGTAGAGAGTAGTATGAAGAGAGACAACAGTAGAGAGTAGTATGTAGAGAGACAACAGTAGAGAGTAGTATGAAGAGAGACAACAGTAGAGAGTAGTATGTAGAGAGACAACAGTAGAGAGTAGTATGTAGAGAGACAACAGTAGAGAGTAGTATGTAGAGAGACAACAGTAGAGAGTAGTATGTAGAGAGACAACAGTAGAGAGTAGTATGCAGAGAGACAACAGTAGAGAGTATGTAGAGAGACAACAGTAGAGAGTAGTATGTAGAGAGACAACAGTAGAGAGTAGTATGCAGAGAGACAACAGTAGAGAGTAGTATGTAGAGAGTAGTATCTAGAGACTACAGTAGAGAGTAGTATGTAGAGAGACAACAGTAGAGAGTAGTATGTAGAGAGTAGTATGTAGAGACAACAGTAGAGAGTAGTATGTAGAGAGACAACAGTAGAGAGTAGTATGCAGAGAGACAACAGTAGAGAGTAGTATGTAGAGAGTAGTAGAGACTACAGTAGAGAGTAGTATGTAGAGACTACAGTAGAGAGTAGTATGTAGAGACTACAGTAGAGAGTAGTATGTAGAGACTACAGTAGAAGAGACTACAGTAGAGAGTAGTATGTAGAGACTACAGTAGAGAGTAGTATGTAGAGAGACAACAGTAGAGAGTAGTATGTAGAGAGACAACAGTAGAGAGTAGTATGCAGAGAGACAACAGTAGAGAGTAGTATGCAGAGAGACAACAGTAGAGAGTAGTATGTAGAGAGACAACAGTAGAGAGTAGTATGTAGAGAGACAACAGTAGAGAGTAGTATGTAGAGAGACAACAGTAGAGAGTAGTATGTAGAGAGACAACAGTAGAGAGTAGTATGTAGAGAGACAACAGTAGAGAGTAGTATGTAGAGACTACAGTAGAGAGTAGTATGTAGAGAGACAACAGTAGAGAGTAGTATGTAGAGAGACAACAGTAGAGAGTAGTATGCAGAGAGACAACAGTAGAGAGTAGTATGTAGAGAGTAGTATCTAGAGACTACAGTAGAGAGTAGTATGTAGAGAGACAACAGTAGAGAGTAGTATGTAGAGAGTAGTATGTAGAGACAACAGTAGAGAGTAGTATGTAGAGAGACAACAGTAGAGAGTAGTATGCAGAGAGACAACAGTAGAGAGTAGTATGCAGAGAGACAACAGTAGAGAGTAGTATGTAGAGAGACAACAGTAGAGAGTAGTATGTAGAGACTACAGTAGAGAGTAGTATGTAGAGAGACAACAGTAGAGAGTAGTATGTAGAGAGACAACAGTAGAGAGTAGTATGTAGAGAGTAGTATGTAGAGACTACAGTAGAGAGTAGTATGTAGAGAGACAACAGTAGAGAGTAGTATGCAGAGAGACAACAGTAGAGAGTAGTATGTAGAGAGTAGTATCTAGAGACTACAGTAGAGAGTAGTATGTAGAGAGACAACAGTAGAGAGTAGTATGTAGAGAGTAGTATGTAGAGACAACAGAAGAGAGTAGTATGTAGAGAGACAACAGTAGAGAGTAGTATGCAGAGAGACAACAGTAGAGAGTAGTATGTAGAGAGTAGTATGTAGAGACTACAGTAGAGAGTAGTATGTAGAGACTACAGTAGAGAGTAGTATGTAGAGACTACAGTAGAGAGTAGTATGTAGAGACTACAGTAGAAGAGACTACAGTAGAGAGTAGTATGTAGAGACTACAGTAGAGAGTAGTATGTAGAGAGACAACAGTAGAGAGTAGTATGTAGAGAGACAACAGTAGAGAGTAGTATGCAGAGAGACAACAGTAGAGACTAGTATGCAGAGAGACAACAGTAGAGAGTAGTATGCAGAGAGACAACAGTAGAGAGTAGTATGTAGAGAGACAACAGTAGAGAGTAGTATGAAGAGAGACAACAGTAGAGAGTAGTATGTAGAGAGACAACAGTAGAGAGTAGTATGAAGAGAGACAACAGTAGAGAGTAGTATGCAGAGAAACAACAGTAGAGAGTAGTATGTAGAGAGACAACAGTAGAGAGTAGTATGTAGAGAGACAACAGTAGAGAGTAGTATGAAGAGAGACAACAGTAGAGAGTAGTATGCAGAGAGACAACAGTAGAGAGTAGTATGTAGAGAGACAACAGTAGAGACTAGTATGTAGAGAGACAACAGTAGAGAGTAGTATGCAGAGAGACAACAGTAGAGAGTAGTATGTAGAGAGTAGTATCTAGAGACTACAGTAGAGAGTAGTATGTAGAGAGACAACAGTAGAGAGTAGTATGTAGAGAGTAGTATGTAGAGACAACAGAAGAGAGTAGTATGTAGAGAGACAACAGTAGAGAGTAGTATGCAGAGAGACAACAGTAGAGAGTAGTATGTAGAGAGTAGTATGTAGAGACTACAGTAGAGAGTAGTATGTAGAGACTACAGTAGAGAGTAGTATGTAGAGACTACAGTAGAGAGTAGTATGTAGAGACTACAGTAGAAGAGACTACAGTAGAGAGTAGTATGTAGAGACTACAGTAGAGAGTAGTATGTAGAGAGTAGTATGTAGAGACAACAGAAGAGAGTAGTATGTAGAGAGACAACAGTAGAGAGTAGTATGCAGAGAGACAACAGTAGAGAGTAGTATGTAGAGAGTAGTATGTAGAGACTACAGTAGAGAGTAGTATGTAGAGACTACAGTAGAGAGTAGTATGTAGAGACTACAGTAGAGAGTAGTATGTAGAGACTACAGTAGAAGAGACTACAGTAGAGAGTAGTATGTAGAGACTACAGTAGAGAGTAGTATGTAGAGAGACAACAGTAGAGAGTAGTATGTAGAGAGACAACAGTAGAGAGTAGTATGCAGAGAGACAACAGTAGAGAGTAGTATGCAGAGAGACAACAGTAGAGAGTAGTATGCAGAGAGACAACAGTAGAGAGTAGTATGAAGAGAGACAACAGTAGAGAGTAGTATGTAGAGAGACAACAGTAGAGAGTAGTATGTAGAGAGACAACAGTAGAGAGTAGTATGAAGAGAGACAACAGTAGAGAGTAGTATGTAGAGAGACAACAGTAGAGAGTAGTATGTAGAGAGACAACAGTAGAGAGTAGTATGAAGAGAGACAACAGTAGAGAGTAGTATGCAGAGAGACAACAGTAGAGAGATGTAGAGAGACAACAGTAGAGACTAGTATGTAGAGAGACAACAGTAGAGAGTAGTATGCAGAGAGACAACAGTAGAGAGTAGTATGTAGAGAGTAGTAGAGACAACAGAAGAGAGTAGTATGTAGAGAGACAACAGTAGAGAGTAGTATGTAGAGAGACAACAGTAGAGAGTAGTATGTAGAGAGTAGTATGTAGAGACTACAGTAGAGAGTAGTATGTAGAGACAACAGTAGAGAGTAGTATGTAGAGACTACAGTAGAGAGTAGTATGTAGAGACTACAGTAGAAGAGACTACAGTAGAGAGTAGTATGTAGAGACTACAGTAGAGAGTAGTATGTAGAGAGACAACAGTAGAGAGTAGTATGTAGAGAGACAACAGTAGAGAGTAGTATGCAGAGAGACAACAGTAGAGAGTAGTATGCAGAGAGACAACAGTAGAGAGTAGTATGCAGAGAGACAACAGTAGAGAGTAGTATGTAGAGAGACAACAGTAGAGAGTAGTATGTAGAGAGACAACAGTAGAGAGTAGTATGAAGAGAGACAACAGTAGAGAGTAGTATGTAGAGAGACAACAGTAGAGAGTAGTATGTAGAGAGACAACAGTAGAGAGTAGTATGAGAGAGACAACAGTAGAGAGTAGTATGTAGAGAGACAACAGTAGAGAGTAGTATGTAGAGACAACAGTAGAGAGTAGTATGTAGAGAGACAACAGTAGAGAGTAGTATGTAGAGAGACAACAGTAGAGAGTAGTATGTAGAGAGACAACAGTAGAGAGTAGTATGTAGAGAGACAACAGTAGAGAGTAGTATGCAGAGAGACAACAGTAGAGAGTAGTATGTAGAGAGACAACAGTAGAGAGTAGTATGTAGAGAGACAACAGTAGAGAGTAGTATGAAGAGAGACCACAGTAGAGAGTAGTATGTAGAGAGACAACAGTAGAGAGTAGTATGTAGAGAGACAACAGTAGAGAGTAGTATGAAGAGAGACAACAGTAGAGAGTAGTATGTAGAGAGACAACAGTAGAGAGTAGTATGTAGAGAGACAACAGTAGAGAGTAGTATGTAGAGAGTAGTATGTAGGGACAACAGAAGAGAGTAGTATGTAGAGAGACAACAGTAGAGAGTAGTATGCAGAGAGACAACAGTAGAGAGTAGTATGTAGAGAGACAACAGTAGAGAGTAGTATGTAGAGAGACAACAGTAGAGAGTAGTATGTAGAGAGACAACAGTAGAGAGTAGTATGTAGAGACTACAGTAGAGAGTAGTATGTAGAGACTACAGTAGAGAGTAGTATGTAGAGACTACAGTAGAGAGTAGTATGTAGAGAGACAACAGTAGAGAGTAGTATGTAGAGACAACAGAAGAGAGTAGTATGCAGAGAGACAACAGTAAAGACTAGTATGCAGAGAGACAACAGTAGAGAGTAGTATGTAGAGAGACAACAGTAGAGAGTAGTATGTAGAGAGACAACAGTAGAGAGTAGTATGTAGAGAGACAACAGTAGAGAGTAGTATGTAGAGAGACAACAGTAGAGAGTAGTATGTAGAGAGACAACAGTAGAGAGTAGTATGAGAGAGACAACAGAAGAGAGTAGTATGTAGAGAGACAACAGTAGAGAGTAGTATGTAGAGAGACAACAGTAGAGAGTAGTATGTAGAGAGACAACAGTAGAGAGTAGTATGAAGAGAGACCACAGTAGAGAGTAGTATGTAGAGAGACAACAGTAGAGAGTAGTATGAAGAGACTACAGTAGAGAGTAGTATGTAGAGAGACAACAGTAGAGAGTAGTATGTAGAGACAACAGAAGAGAGTAGTATGCAGAGAGACAACAGTAAAGACTAGTATGCAGAGAGACAACAGTAGAGAGTAGTATGTAGAGAGACAACAGTAGAGAGTAGTATGTAGAGAGACAACAGTAGAGAGTAGTATGTAGAGAGACAACAGTAGAGAGTAGTATGTAGAGACTACAGTAGAAGAGACTACAGTAGAGAGTAGTATGTAGAGACTACAGTAGAGAGTAGTATGTAGAGAGACAACAGTAGAGAGTAGTATGTAGAGAGACAACAGTAGAGAGTAGTATGCAGAGAGACAACAGTAGAGACTAGTATGCAGAGAGACAACAGTAGAGAGTAGTATGCAGAGAGACAACAGTAGAGAGTAGTATGTAGAGAGACAACAGTAGAGAGTAGTATGAAGAGAGACAACAGTAGAGAGTAGTATGTAGAGAGACAACAGTAGAGAGTAGTATGAAGAGAGACAACAGTAGAGAGTAGTATGCAGAGAAACAACAGTAGAGAGTAGTATGTAGAGAGACAACAGTAGAGAGTAGTATGTAGAGAGACAACAGTAGAGAGTAGTATGAAGAGAGACAACAGTAGAGAGTAGTATGCAGAGAGACAACAGTAGAGAGTAGTATGTAGAGAGACAACAGTAGAGACTAGTATGTAGAGAGACAACAGTAGAGAGTAGTATGCAGAGAGACAACAGTAGAGAGTAGTATGTAGAGAGTAGTATCTAGAGACTACAGTAGAGAGTAGTATGTAGAGAGACAACAGTAGAGAGTAGTATGTAGAGAGTAGTATGTAGAGACAACAGAAGAGAGTAGTATGTAGAGAGACAACAGTAGAGAGTAGTATGCAGAGAGACAACAGTAGAGAGTAGTATGTAGAGAGTAGTATGTAGAGACTACAGTAGAGAGTAGTATGTAGAGACTACAGTAGAGAGTAGTATGTAGAGACTACAGTAGAGAGTAGTATGTAGAGACTACAGTAGAAGAGACTACAGTAGAGAGTAGTATGTAGAGACTACAGTAGAGAGTAGTATGTAGAGAGTAGTATGTAGAGACAACAGAAGAGAGTAGTATGTAGAGAGACAACAGTAGAGAGTAGTATGCAGAGAGACAACAGTAGAGAGTAGTATGTAGAGAGTAGTATGTAGAGACTACAGTAGAGAGTAGTATGTAGAGACTACAGTAGAGAGTAGTATGTAGAGACTACAGTAGAAGAGACTACAGTAGAGAGTAGTATGTAGAGACTACAGTAGAGAGTAGTATGTAGAGAGACAACAGTAGAGAGTAGTATGTAGAGAGACAACAGTAGAGAGTAGTATGCAGAGAGACAACAGTAGAGAGTAGTATGTAGAGAGACAACAGTAGAGAGTAGTATGTAGAGAGACAACAGTAGAGAGTAGTATGTAGAGAGACAACAGTAGAGAGTAGTATGTAGAGAGACAACAGTAGAGAGTAGTATGTAGAGAGACAACAGTAGAGAGTAGTATGTAGAGAGACAACAGTAGAGAGTAGTATGTAGAGAGACAACAGTAGAGAGTAGTATGTAGAGAGACAACAGTAGAGAGTAGTATGTAGAGAGACAACAGTAGAGAGTAGTATGCAGAGAGACAACAGTAGAGAGTAGTATGTAGAGAGACAACAGTAGAGAGTAGTATGTAGAGAGACAACAGTAGAGAGTAGTATGAGAGAGACAACAGTAGAGAGTAGTATGTAGAGAGACAACAGTAGAGAGTAGTATGTAGAGAGACAACAGTAGAGAGTAGTATGTAGAGAGACAACAGTAGAGAGTAGTATGTAGAGAGACAACAGTAGAGAGTAGTATGTAGAGAGACAACAGTAGAGAGTAGTATGTAGAGAGACAACAGTAGAGACTAGTATGCAGAGAGACAACAGTAGAGAGTAGTATGTAGAGAGACAACAGTAGAGAGTAGTATGTAGAGAGACAACAGTAGAGAGTAGGATGTAGAGAGACAACAGTAGAGAGTAGTATGTAGAGACTACAGTAGAGAGTAGTATGTAGAGACAACAGTAGAGAGTAGTATGTAGAGACAACAGTAGAGAGTAGTATGTAGAGACAACAGTAGAGAGTAGTATGTAGAGAGACAACAGTAGAGAGTAGTATGTAGAGAGACAACAGTAGAGAGTAGTATGTAGAGAGACAACAGTAGAGAGTAGTATGTAGAGAGACAACAGTAGAGAGTAGTATGCAGAGAGACAACAGTAGAGAGTAGTATGTAGAGAGACAACAGTAGAGAGTAGTATGTAGAGAGACAACAGTAGAGAGTAGTATGTAGAGAGACAACAGTAGAGAGTAGTATGTAGAGAGACAACAGTAGAGAGTAGTATGTAGAGAGACAACAGTAGAGAGTAGTATGTAGAGAGACAACAGTAGAGAGTAGTATGTAGAGAGACAACAGTAGAGAGTAGTATGTAGAGAGACAACAGTAGAGAGTAGTATGTAGAGAGACAACAGTAGAGAGTAGTATGTAGAGAGACAACAGTAGAGAGTAGTATGTAGAGAGACAACAGTAGAGAGTAGTATGTAGAGAGACAACAGTAGAGAGTAGTATGTAGAGAGACAACAGTAGAGAGTAGTATGTAGAGAGACAACAGTAGAGAGTAGTATGTAGAGAGACAACAGTAGAGAGTAGTATGTAGAGAGACAACAGTAGAGAGTAGTATGTAGAGAGACAACAGTAGAGAGTAGTATGTAGAGAGACAACAGTAGAGAGTAGTATGTAGAGAGACAACAGTAGAGAGTAGTATGTAGAGAGACAACAGTAGAGAGTAGTATGTAGAGAGACAACAGTAGAGAGTAGTATGTAGAGAGACAACAGTAGAGAGTAGTATGTAGAGAGACAACAGTAGAGAGTAGTATGTAGAGAGACAACAGTAGAGAGTAGTATGTAGAGAGACAACAGTAGAGAGTAGTATGTAGAGACAACAGTAGAGAGTAGTATGTAGAGACAACAGTAGAGAGTAGTATGTAGAGAGACAACAGTAGAGAGTAGTATGTAGAGAGACAACAGTAGAGAGTAGTATGTAGAGAGTAGTATGTAGAGACTACAGTAGAGAGTAGTATGTAGAGACTACAGTAGAGAGTAGTATGTAGAGAGACAACAGTAGAGAGTAGTATGTAGAGAGACAACAGTAGAGAGTAGTATGTAGAGAGACAACAGTAGAGAGTAGTATGTAGAGAGACAACAGTAGAGAGTAGTATGTAGAGACAACAGTAGAGAGTAGTATGTAGAGAGACAACAGTAGAGAGTAGTATGCAGAGAGACAACAGTAGAGAGTAGTATGTAGAGAGACAACAGTAGAGAGTAGTATGTAGAGAGACAACAGTAGAGAGTAGTATGTAGAGAGACAACAGTAGAGAGTAGTATGTAGAGAGACAACAGTAGAGAGTAGTATGTAGAGAGACAACAGTAGAGAGTAGTATGTAGAGAGACAACAGTAGAGAGTAGTATGTAGAGACAACAGTAGAGAGTAGTATGTAGAGAGACAACAGTAGAGAGTAGTATGTAGAGAGACAACAGTAGAGAGTAGTATGCAGAGAGACAACAGTAGAGAGTAGTATGTAGAGAGACAACAGTAGAGAGTAGTATGTAGAGAGACAACAGTAGAGAGTAGTATGTAGAGAGACAACAGTAGAGAGTAGTATGTAGAGAGACAACAGTAGAGAGTAGTATGTAGAGAGACAACAGTAGAGAGTAGTATGTAGAGAGACAACAGTAGAGAGTAGTATGTAGAGACAACAGTAGAGAGTAGTATGTAGAGACAACAGTAGAGAGTAGTATGTAGAGAGACAACAGTAGAGAGTAGTATGTAGAGAGACAACAGTAGAGAGTAGTATGTAGAGAGACAACAGTAGAGAGTAGTATGTAGAGAGACAACAGTAGAGAGTAGTATGTAGAGAGACAACAGTAGAGAGTAGTATGTAGAGAGACAACAGTAGAGAGTAGTATGCAGAGAGACAACAGTAGAGAGTAGTATGTAGAGAGACAACAGTAGAGAGTAGTATGTAGAGAGACAACAGTAGAGAGTAGTATGTAGAGAGACAACAGTAGAGAGTAGTATGTAGAGAGACAACAGTAGAGAGTAGTATGTAGAGACACAGTAGAGAGTAGTATGTAGAGAGACAACAGTAGAGAGTAGTATGTAGAGAGACAACAGTAGAGAGTAGTATGTAGAGAGACAACAGTAGAGAGTAGTATGTAGAGAGACAACAGTAGAGAGTAGTATGTAGAGAGACAACAGTAGAGAGTAGTATGTAGAGAGACAACAGTAGAGAGTAGTATGTAGAGAGACAACAGTAGAGAGTAGTATGTAGAGAGACAACAGTAGAGAGTAGTATGTAGAGAGACAACAGTAGAGAGTAGTATGTAGAGAGACAACAGTAGAGAGTAGTATGTAGAGAGACAACAGTAGAGAGTAGTATGTAGAGAGACAACAGTAGAGAGTAGTATGTAGAGAGACAACAGTAGAGAGTAGTATGTAGAGAGACAACAGTAGAGAGTAGTATGTAGAGAGACAACAGTAGAGAGTAGTATGTAGAGAGACAACAGTAGAGAGTAGTATGTAGAGAGACAACAGTAGAGAGTAGTATGTAGAGAGACAACAGTAGAGAGTAGTATGTAGAGAGACAACAGTAGAGAGTAGTATGTAGAGACAACAGTAGAGAGTAGTATGTAGAGAGACAACAGTAGAGAGTAGTATGTAGAGACAACAGTAGAGAGTAGTATGTAGAGAGACAACAGTAGAGAGTAGTATGTAGAGACACAGTAGAGTAGTATGAGAGACAACAGTAGAGAGTAGTATGTAGAGAGACAACAGTAGAGAGTAGTATGTAGAGAGACAACAGTAGAGAGTAGTATGTAGAGAGACAACAGTAGAGAGTAGTATGTAGAGAGACAACAGTAGAGAGTAGTATGTAGAGAGACAACAGTAGAGAGTAGTATGTAGAGACAACAGTAGAGAGTAGTATGTAGAGAGACAACAGTAGAGAGTAGTATGAGAGAGACAACAGTAGAGAGTAGTATGTAGAGAGACAACAGTAGAGAGTAGTATGTAGAGAGACAACAGTAGAGAGTAGTATGTAGAGAGACAACAGTAGAGAGTAGTATGTAGAGAGACAACAGTAGAGAGTAGTATGTAGAGAGACAACAGTAGAGAGTAGTATGTAGAGAGACAACAGTAGAGAGTAGTATGAGAGAGACAACAGTAGAGAGTAGTATGTAGAGAGACACAGTAGAGAGTAGTATGTAGAGACAACAGTAGAGAGTAGTATGTAGAGAGACAACAGTAGAGAGTAGTATGTAGAGACAACAGTAGAGAGTAGTATGTAGAGAGACAACAGTAGAGAGTAGTATGTAGAGAGACAACAGTAGAGAGTAGTATGCAGAGAGACAACAGTAGAGAGTAGTATGTAGAGAGACAACAGTAGAGAGTAGTATGCAGAGAGACAACAGTAGAGAGTAGTATGTAGAGAGACAACAGTAGAGAGTAGTATGTAGAGAGACAACAGTAGAGAGTAGTATGTAGAGAGACAACAGTAGAGAGTAGTATGTAGAGAGACACAGTAGAGAGTAGTATGTAGAGAGACAACAGTAGAGAGTAGTATGTAGAGAGACAACAGTAGAGAGTAGTATGTAGAGAGACAACAGTAGAGAGTAGTATGTAGAGAGAAAACAGTAGAGAGTAGTATGCAGAGAGACAACAGTAGAGAGTAGTATGTAGAGAGACAAAAGTAGAGAGTAGTATGTAGAGAGACAACAGTAGAGAGTAGTATGCAGAGAGACAACAGTAGAGAGTAGTATGTAGAGAGACAACAGTAGAGAGTAGTATGTAGAGAGACAACAGTAGAGAGTAGTATGTAGAGAGACAACAGTAGAGAGTAGTATGTAGAGAGACAACAGTAGAGAGTAGTATGTAGAGACTACAGTAGAGAGTAGTATGTAGAGACTACAGTAGAGAGTAGTATGTAGAGACAACAGTAGAGAGTAGTATGTAGAGAGACAACAGTAGAGAGTAGTATGTAGAGAGACAACAGTAGAGAGTAGTATGTAGAGAGACAACAGTAGAGAGTAGTATGCAGAGAGACAACAGTAGAGAGTAGTATGCAGAGAGACAACAGTAGAGAGTAGTATGTAGAGAGACAACAGTAGAGAGTAGTATGTAGAGAGACAACAGTAGAGAGTAGTATGTAGAGACTACAGTAGAGAGTAGTATGTAGAGAGACAACAGTAGAGAGTAGTATGTAGAGAGACAACAGTAGAGAGTAGTATGTAGAGAGACAACAGTAGAGAGTAGTATGTAGAGAGACAACAGTAGAGAGTAGTATGTAGAGAGACAACAGTAGAGAGTAGTATGCAGAGAGACAACAGTAGAGAGTAGTATGCAGAGAGACAACAGTAGAGAGTAGTATGCAGAGAGACAACAGTAGAGAGTAGTATGTAGAGAGACAACAGTAGAGAGTAGTACGTAGAGAGACAACAGTAGAGAGTAGTATGAGAGAGACAACAGTAGAGAGTAGTATGTAGAGAGACAACAGTAGAGAGTAGTATGTAGAGAGACAACAGTAGAGAGTAGTATGAAGAGAGACAACAGTAGAGAGTAGTATGTAGAGAGACAACAGTAGAGAGTAGTATGAAGAGAGACAACAGTAGAGAGTAGTATGTAGAGAGACAACAGTAGAGAGTAGTATGCAGAGAGACAACAGTAGAGAGTAGTATGTAGAGAGACAACAGTAGAGAGTAGTATGCAGAGAGACAACAGTAGAGAGTAGTATGCAGAGAGACAACAGTAGAGAGTAGTATGTAGAGAGACAACAGTAGAGAGTAGTATGTAGAGAGACAACAGTAGAGAGTAGTATGAAGAGAGACAACAGTAGAGAGTAGTATGTAGAGAGACAACAGTAGAGAGTAGTATGTAGAGAGACAACAGTAGAGAGTAGTATGTAGAGAGACAACAGTAGAGAGTAGTATGTAGAGAGACAACAGTAGAGAGTAGTATGAAGAGAGACAACAGTAGAGAGTAGTATGTAGAGAGACAACAGTAGAGAGTAGTATGCAGAGAGACAACAGTAGAGAGTAGTATGCAGAGAGACAACAGTAGAGAGTAGTATGTAGAGAGACAACAGTAGAGAGTAGTATGTAGAGAGACAACAGTAGAGAGTAGTATGTAGAGAGTAGTATGTAGAGACTACAGTAGAGAGTAGTATGTAGAGACTACAGTAGAGAGTAGTATGTAGAGACTACAGTAGAGAGTAGTATGTAGAGAGACAACAGTAGAGAGTAGTATGTAGAGAGACAACAGTAGAGAGTAGTATGCAGAGAGACAACAGTAGAGACTAGTATGCAGAGAGACAACAGTAGAGAGTAGTATGTAGAGAGACAACAGTAGAGAGTAGTATGCAGAGAGACAACAGTAGAGAGTAGTATGCAGAGAGACAACAGTAGAGAGTAGTATGTAGAGAGACAACAGTAGAGAGTAGTATGTAGAGAGACAACAGTAGAGAGTAGTATGCAGAGAGACAACAGTAGAGAGTAGTATGTAGAGAGACAACAGTAGAGAGTAGTATGCAGAGAGACAACAGTAGAGAGTAGTATGTAGAGAGACAACAGTAGAGAGTAGTATGAAGAGAGACAACAGTAGAGAGTAGTATGAAGAGAGACAACAGTAGAGAGTAGTATGTAGAGAGACAACAGTAGAGAGTAGTATGTAGAGAGACAACAGTAGAGAGTAGTATGTAGAGAGTAGTATGTAGAGACTACAGTAGAGAGTAGTATGTAGAGACTACAGTAGAGAGTAGTATGTAGAGACTACAGTAGAGAGTAGTATGTAGAGACTACAGTAGAGAGTAGTATGTAGAGAGACAACAGTAGAGAGTAGTATGTAGAGAGACAACAGTAGAGAGTAGTATGCAGAGAGACAACAGTAGAGACTAGTATGCAGAGAGACAACAGTAGAGAGTAGTATGCAGAGAGACAACAGTAGAGAGTAGTATGCAGAGAGACAACAGTAGAGAGTAGTATGAAGAGAGACAACAGTAGAGAGTAGTATGCAGAGAGACAACAGTAGAGAGTAGTATGTAGAGAGACAACAGTAGAGAGTAGTATGAAGAGAGACAACAGTAGAGAGTAGTATGTAGAGAGACAACAGTAGAGAGTAGTATGAAGAGAGACAACAGTAGAGAGTAGTATGCAGAGAGACAACAGTAGAGAGTAGTATGTAGAGAGACAACAGTAGAGAGTAGTATGAAGAGAGACAACAGTAGAGAGTAGTATGAAGAGAGACAACAGTAGAGAGTAGTATGTAGAGAGACAACAGTAGAGAGTAGTATGTAGAGAGACAACAGTAGAGAGTAGTATGAAGAGAGACAACAGTAGAGAGTAGTATGCAGAGAGACAACAGTAGAGAGTAGTATGTAGAGAGACAACAGTAGAGAGTAGTATGTAGAGAGACAACAGTAGAGAGTAGTATGCAGAGAGACAACAGTAGAGAGTAGTATGTAGAGAGACAACAGTAGAGAGTAGTATGAAGAGAGACAACAGTAGAGAGTAGTATGCAGAGAGACAACAGTAGAGAGTAGTATGCAGAGAGACAACAGTAGAGAGTAGTATGCAGAGAGACAACAGTAGAGAGTAGTATGCAGAGAGACAACAGTAGAGAGTAGTATGTAGAGAGACAACAGTAGAGAGTAGTATGTAGAGAGACAACAGTAGAGAGTAGTATGAAGAGAGACAACAGTAGAGAGTAGTATGTAGAGAGACAACAGTAGAGAGTAGTACGTAGAGAGACAACAGTAGAGAGTAGTACGAAGAGAGACAACAGTAGAGAGTAGTACGTAGAGAGACAACAGTAGAGAGTAGTACGCAGAGAGACAACAGTAGAGAGTAGTATGAAGAGAGACAACAGTAGAGAGTAGTATGTAGAGAGACAACAGTAGAGAGTAGTATGCAGAGAGACAACAGTAGAGAGTAGTATGAAGAGAGACAACAGTAGAGAGTAGTATGCAGAGAGACAACAGTAGAGAGTAGTATGCAGAGAGACAACAGTAGTATTGTAATATATATTGTAATATTGTTTTCATGTTATTGCTGATATCCATCAGTTTTGTTCTTATTGTTACATTATGTTGACATGATTGTTGCTTTTTGCACGAATGTTAACCTGATGCTTTATTGTCTGCATCTGTACAACTGGATGATGTTCATGTGTTGTGTTGACTTCGGGTCACATTGACCCGTTTTCAATTTCTGTTTTATATTAGAAAATATGGGACGTAGAAATAAGCGCTGAAAATGTGTAGAAGAAACATTTAACAATTTAAAACGTTGGAAAAAGCAAAAACAAAAAAAAGGCGTCCAATACGTCGAAAAAATAATTTGTTTTCAAGGTTGACGGGAATACAACACAAGGGTTAAATGTTTCCCTGTTTATGCAATACTGTGTCAATATGGGCATGGTAATAAAGCCTCTTTGAGTTTGAGAGACACACACACACACACACACGTCTGCTTTTGTGTTTCTCAGCTTTTCGTTTAAGTCTTCTTAACTTTTGACATTTAGTTTGTCTGTAAACAAAGCGGGAATTAAACTGTTTATCTTCAGTGTTACGCGTCGTCTGATTCTTCTTCAGTCTTTACATCTTTGAACAGTTTACTGATTTAAAACAAAGACTACATTCTTAAAATCTGATTTCTGTTCCCTGATTAAATTAATATTCCTCTGAGTTTTGACATTTTCAAGGTTGACATGGCCCCCCCAGGGGGCGCCGGGAGTCCAAAAGACTGAAGAAAAGTGAAAGATAATGACAAAAAAATATGTTGAGGAAAAAGTGACAAAAACATCTGAATATGCGACAAAAATATAAAAGAAAATGTTAAAAACGTGGAGTTTTGAAAGAACTAGAAACATCTTCCAGCTCTAATCTTTATATGGTTTTTAGTAAAACATCAAATGGAGGAAACGACATTTAGAAACGCTTGGGGCGTCGGAAGTCCAAATGACTGAAAAAAAGATAAATATAAACGTCGAAAGACACGCCCAAAGTGTTGAAAAAAAAAAGTCAAAAATGTTTTTAAAAAAGCGACTAAAATGCAGAAAAAAATGAGCCAAAAACGTCAGAATAAGCGATCGAATAAGCAACAAAAATGTGATGGACATGGTGATGGGAAAAAAAACAACCCAAATCAGCTAAAATGTTGCCTAGGGCCCCAAACTGGGCCTAAAGCAGTGGTTCTCAAATGATGGTACGTGTCCCTCTAGGGGTACTCTGGAGGACTGCAGGGGGTACATGACATCTTTTGCTAAATGTTTTTCAGTTCCAAGGCTGGAGTTACTTCTACGGTCTTTTTTTCTTCAAAGTTTTTTTCTACTTTTTTCAGTTTGTCGCTCATTTTAATTTTTTGTCACTTTTGTCGCCCTTGCCTTCCTTCTTTCTACTGTGTCTTTTTCAAAGTTTGTATTACTATTTTTGACCTATTCTTGCCTTATTTCCTTCTTTCTACCGTCTTTTTCCAAGTTTCCAGGTCCAAGGCTGTTGTTTAATAAATCTATCACTGACATCGCTGTACTCTTCCTCTTTATATTGACAATTTTTTTTTCTACCATAAATTATTCGCGCTGTACATGACTTAAAAAACACTGTTCAAAGGGGCCAAACTAGCCCGGGGTAAACACACACACACACACACACACACACAATCCATGACAACAGGAAAAAGTCTACAGCTGCCAACAACAGTTTCCACATTTTATTTTTTGTTATATTTCAGTTTTGGTTTGAAAAAACAAAAAAACAAAAAAAACTGTTTTTGTCCCTAAAACACCTTCGAAGTTGACACGAAACGTTCACTGAACATCGGAGTAAACGCGGTTCAGTCCCATACATCTCAGGAGACTCTCTGGAGCTGGATTTGACTGAAATCATCACGCAGCTGTTGTTTGAAGAGCTGCAAAGATTCAGAGATTAGGTGTCAACTATTAAATTGCCAACTATTCTGATAATTTATTAATCAGGTTGAGACATTTTTTTTTATGTAAAAACAGTCAAACTTGTGTGATGTGAGCTTGTTGAATATGAATATTGTTCTAGTGTCTTCTCTCCTCTGGGACAGTAAACTGAAGATCTTTGAGTTGTGGACAAAACAAGACATTTGAGGACGTCATCTTGGGACTTTGGGAAACATTGATCCATATTTTTCACCATTTTAGAGATCAAATTCATTCATCAATCAATCCATTCATTCAGAAAATAATCCACAATGAAAGAAAAAACGTTGGTGCTGCACGCACACACACACACACACACACACACAGAGAGAGACACACACAGAGAGAGAGAGAGAGACACACACACACACACACATATATACAGAGAGAGACACACACACACACACACACACACACACACACACACACAGAGAGAGAGACACACAGAGAGAGAGAGAGACACACACACACACACACACACACACACACACACACACACACACACACAGAGAGACACACACACAGAGAGACACACACACACACACACACACACACACACACACACACACACACACACACACACACAGACACAGTAAAAAGTAGAACTTGTGTGGTGTCAGCTTGTTAAATGTGAATATGTCCTAGTGTCTTCTCTCCTCTGGGACAGGAAACTGAAGATCTTTGAGTTGTGGACAAAACAGGACATTTGAAAGATGTTGGATGTTTGAATTAAGAGACAAAGTAACGACGTAACTGAGGCTAAAGGTCATGGCAGATGCAACAATAACAGATGGATGGATCGGTGTATTAAAATTGAATAAAAGTTTGTATACAATATAAAAACCATCATCAAACCAGTAATAAGATCAGGTTTCGCACCAGTTTAACAGCTGAGATCTGTCAGACAGATTACAGAAAGACAGACAAAATACAAACATGTTTTCATCCTTTTCCTGCATGCAACAACACCTCAGACCAGGGCTGCACAACATGTAGTTTTCTGATCGTCATAGCGATATTAACTGCCGCAAGTTAACACATCGCAGTATCGTGGTAGTTTGCGTCTCTTGGTAGTCATTTTGTGTCGTTGTAGTTGTCCCTTTGTGGGGGTTTGGGGTATCGGTGTTGAATGTTTTTGACCGATACCCAGCCCTCAAGTTATGGCGTGTTTTCCTCGTATCGTGCAGCCCTAGATCAAACACACTCATGCCTTTCAAAACGAAGGAGATCTGGAATGGTTGGACTGATAAAACACTCCCCATGTAGAATATACAGTCACAGGACGGGTCAGGGAATTCACTTTAGTCTCTAGCAGGGTTCAACGTTAAGGGGTTTTTCCACTTGTCTGTTTGCGCAAGTGAAAAATAAATAAATCGAAATGCCCGGATTTTTACTTACTGGCCCCTATTACAAATCTTTTTTCTCGAAGATTTAAAAAAATAAAAAAATAACCTGACAAAAAAAGTCAACACAAAAAAACGTCAAAAGCTAAAAAAAAAAAAAAAAAAAAAACTTGGGGAAAAATGTTGAAAAGTAAACAAAAATAAAAAAATAAGTCCAAGTATAAAAATACACCCAAAAAAAAAGTAAAAAAGTAAAAAAAATAAATAAATAAAAAATAATAAAAAAGTCCAGGCATTTAAAAAAAAAAAAAAAAAGTCAAAAGCATTGGGAAAAAAAATAAAAAATAAGTCAAATGTCGAAAGAAAAGAAAGTAAAAAAAATAAGTCCAAGTATAAAAACACAAGGAAATGTCAAAAAGTAAATAAAATAATAAATAATAATAAAAAGTCCAAGTATAAAAACAAAAAAAAAAATGTCAAAAAGTAAATAAATAAAATAATAATAATAAATGTCAAAAGCATTGGGAAAAAAATAAAAATACGTCAAATGTCAAAAGAAAATAAAGTAAAAAAAAATTTAAAAATAAGTCCAAGTATAAAAACACAAAAAAACATCAAACGTCGAATGGAAAAAAAAAAAAAAAACGTCAAAAATAAATAAAAAAACAAAAACACCTAAAAGCATCAAAACGTGTAAAGCGTGAAGCACCAACTCAATTCCCGATTGGCCGACAGCACATTCCAAGAAATCATTCAACAAACATTCCCTGGCGGTAAAGAGAACGATAATGTTACTGATGGTTATTCATACGATGACGCACAAACAGGGAAACTGGGTTATATTTACGCTCCCGAACGCGGCGTTGTACTTCATCGGGAAACCCTTAACGTTGAACCCTGCTCTCTAGACTCGTCCCCACTTTCAGTTTACAGTACAATCACTTTGTATAAAAAACCTTCCCGCCCCCCCCCCCCCCCAAACACACGCACATCTATATATAATCGGATAACAACTTGGTAGATTTGGATAAAAAGGAAAACATTAAAGTAACCGAGCACACGAACAAACCCTCAGATTTAGTGTTGTACGGTACAGCTTAAGAGTATAAAGGTCTATACATTTACATTTACATCCTCTCTCCTTTTAAGGGTTTCTCATTACATTTAGACTCGCGACTCTACGGAAGCTTACTGCTGCCTAGAAAGAAAGTGGAACGTTTTTATAAAGTTACAAGATGTTTTCACGTTATAACATATTTTTGTGTTTGAAAAAAAGATTTTTTACAAGATATTTTTGGGCGTTTTTTTAAAACATATTTTTGCGTCTAATTACATATTTTCATGTTTCATTGTTGCGTTCTAACAAGACAAATGATCAGGTTTATCACGTGGAAAGTTTCACGTTATAACTTGATAAATAGAAAAGATGCTCTTGTTATAATTTGCTAAGTTCTGTGTTGTTAAAACCTTCAAAATATCTTGTTAAACGTTAAAAAAAATCCCCATACATCTTATTACTATGAGATTCCCACGAAATAACGTGATACCGATTTGTATTTTCTTTTTCAGACGTGGCAGCAATACGCCTCCGTACGTAAAATCACCGTTAACAATGTGACAACCAATCGCTCACTGGAGAGAGGGAGAAGTGATAAAGAGGAAGAGGGTAAAAGAGAGATGTAGTGTACTTTGCTGTGTAGATACTGAATATAAACCATAAAAACACATCTTTCTAAAAACAACACGGAAGTATTTGTAGTTACGTTTCCTCTCCGCTCTCTCTCCGTGTGTGTGTGTGTGACTTTAAGTGTCTGTAATCTTGAGCGTAATTCAATTAGTGTCACTGACGATCACAATAACCATGTGCTCCTCGTCCAGATTACCCACAGTCCTTTTGGCGGCCTGCAGGTACTGCTGCGAGAACACGCCGGGCGGGAACGCGTACAGCATCGCCCCGGGGCCGCCCTCTTTCGCGGCGGGCAGACTCACGACCCCCGCCGCCTCCTTGTTCCGCAGGTAGGTCACCAGGTGGCGAAGCAGCCGCGCCTGCAGCCCCGGCTCGAGGGCGGGCGCCTGGCGGTCGATGGGGCCCTGCAGAGCCAGCAGGATGGCGAAGCCGTCGGGGCGGCCGAGTTTGATGCGCCGCGTCACCTCGTCCAGCCGCGTCTGGTCCATGCGGAGCCGCTGGGCGATCTTCAGCTGGCCCGGCTGGTTCTGGCTCTGCAGCTTCAGCGTGTCGCGCATCACGGCGCTGAAGAATGCGGCCCCGCCCTCCAGCATGTACAGCTCCGTGGGGAAGCTGCTGTTCTTCAGGGCGAAGAAGCCGTGCCACGTTTTGGGCAGCGATGCCTGGGCGAACTCCGACAGCGTGCCGGGAGGGGAAGAGGAGGTGTGCGTGGCGTCCGTGTGGGCGGCGGCGGGGGAGACGGCCGCGATTAGCTCACTGCTGCCACGATGGGGGTGGTGGTGGTGGTTGTTGAGGTGTTCGCCGGGTCTTTTGCCGTGGTGGCGGCCGGACGGCGGGTCCTCGTCGGTGGCGGCGGGGGAGTGGTCTCTCGGCTCTGTGGTGGAGTCCGGCGCCCGAACCTGCGCTCGGTCGGGGCTCGCATCAGGAGAAACGGGCCCCCGAACCCGCGACCTCCCCCTCTCTTTCTCCTTCTCCCTCTCTCTGTCCTCCGGCGGTCGGTCGGCGGACAGACTCCTCCTCCGGTTCCTCCTCTCCTCCCTCTCTTTCAGCCACCGCTCCCGGCTGCGGCTGCGGCTCCTCGCCGATCGCCCGCTCCGCCCGAACGCCTCCACGCCCCCCGCTCTTCTCTCCAGGCTGCGGGTGGGGCTGCTGGGAAAGTCTCTCTCCAGCAGTGCCCGCTCTCTCTCCCTCGCCGAGATGAGGCTGTAGGAGGACGGCGGCGGCGGCGAGCGGTCCCTGGCTCCTCGCAGCTCCCGCTCCAGGCTGCGATGGCGGCTGTAGGCGTCCCCGAGAACGTCGTAGTGGGAGGGGGCTGCGACGGGCGGCTGGTATCCGGGGGGAAACGGTCGAGAGGGGCTCTCCTCGACCTTAGCAAAGTCAACCCTTAAACGCCGCTCGGGCCCGCCCAAAGGGAACCCCCTCATCTGGCCGCAGGCGGCTTGGGCAGCGTCCAAACTTTCATACTGAATGTAAGCAAAACTGTCCCCCTTGCCGTAGTCGATACTCCGTATACTTCCAAAGCGGTCGAACTCCCGGGCGAGGGCGGCGAGGGAGTTCCCAGGGCCGAGACCGCCCACCCAGAGCCGCGTGGTGGGGTTGGCTTTGCCGTAGCCGATCTTGATCGGATTTCCGCCCATGAGTCGCCCCTGCATGGCCACTTTGGCCCGGTGCGCCATGTCCAGGTTCTGAAACTTCACAAAAGCGTACGCCCCGCCCTGTCCACGGGCGGGCCGTTTAATCACGACATCCTCAATGACGCCATACTTGTCAAACCCCCTCCTCAGTTCTGCCTCTGTAACATTACCGTCCAAATTTCCAATAAAAAGGTTGCTGGTCGCCCTCTGGTCATCCTCTGGTTTTAAATCCTCCACTACTGGCATTGTTGGGATGCCATAGGGCCGGCCCCTCTCATCCAACATACCATAATAATCCAGAAGCCTCTCCCTCTCTCTGCTGAGCCCCAGGGTCTCCAGGGCGTAATGTCTGGCTCTGATGTCTCTGATGTTGCTCGCACCGGGACCAGGCGGGGAAATGGACCGCTGTCTGTAGGGGAACGGCGCATGCAGTGGCAGATATCCCGCGTCTGGCGGCGTGACGCTGCGCCTTCTGACGTACATGGGTTCGATTTTTAACTGCCGCTCACCCAGAACTAACCTGGAGGATTTGGCGTGCCTGGCTTCTTTTGCGTCCTCCGGGTGACGGAAATTCACGTACGCGATGCGTCCCAGCTCCGGCGTGTGCGACAGTTTCACGCTAACGTCCCCGAACTTTTTGAACTCGTGAAACAGCGCGTCCTCCACGTCCTCGTCCGAGACCTGCGAGCCGAGGTTGCTGATGAGCAGCGTTTTGTACTCCAGTGTGCCCGGTCTGGCGGCGGGGAGCTCCGCCGCGGCCGTGGTACGTAGCGGCGGGCGGCCGAGGAGGCTGAGCTCGTGCCGGTGGTGGAGCTCCAGTGCAGCGGCCGCGCGCTCGTCTCTGAGCCGCGGCTTCTCTCTCTCCCTGCTCCGGCTGCGGCGGTGATACCCCCGGCTCTCCGCCAGCAGCAGAGCCAGCGGCGGCGGCGGTAGCTCCTCTCTCCGTCCGCTCTCCCGTTCCCTTTCCCGTATCCGTTTAGCGACGGCCCTGGACGGACTAGCCTCTCTCCCGGCCTGCCTCTTCATCTTCGAAGGATGATGGAGCTCAAACTTTTCGGTGCCTGCAACGGGAATCCGGCTCGCGGAGCGATTTCCAGGGGTGTTAGCAAAAACAGCGAGGCAGACGACAGCTTCGACAAAGACACCCAACCGCTCAAGACGCTGAATACTTGCATATATATCGAAATAAAAGCATAAACTCGTTTAAAAACATGTCAGCCGCGGAGGATCTACACCTACGCCGCCATCTTGGACAATAGGAATGTGCGCTCTCGCTAAGGGGGAGCGGAGACTGCGTGACGCATCGTCGGCGGACGTCATGACGTAACACGCTTTATTTTGGACCACAGTAAAGTTAAGGACATAAAGAAGATTATTTTTTTGTAACATGAGAAATTTAACATTGAATACATTGTTAACGTATTTGTTTTATCTGGCAAAATGTACTTGCATAAGTGCAAAACAACAAAAAAAATGTTATGTGAATTTAAAGAATACATATATTAAGGCTGTCAAAATATATATATATAGAATTAGAATTTAACGTGGACCCAAAAGCCATTTAGAGACAAGAGATTAAAAAAAATTCTGAAAAAACTGTTTTTATTTTGTGTGTGTGTGTGTGTAATGGGAGGGGGGACTGGTTTTAGGATGTGGGAACGACTGAGCCCATGATAATTTCATTGATGCAACTTTGCACATTTGTATTATTGTAGCTTGCACTGAATATTGAATAATTCATGTTTTTCCTTCCTGCCCAGGAACTACGGGCTGAAAATAGCATTTGTGCTACAACCTGATGCAAAGCATCTTGTGGCCCATCAAACTATTATTTAAAACGCTGGTCATTAAACATCTAACAAGGCTATCTGGTCTTTTTTTTTAGTACATCACAATGTTTGACACCTCAATGTTGAATAAAAGTTTAAAAAAATATATATACTGTACAAATATGTGGATACAGAAAATGAATGTCTAACTTTCCGTTCAGGTATTCATTCAAAGCTATCTGGAATCAGTTTTTGGACTATTTGATTCACTAAGAACACATTTCATGTCAACGTTACCCTCGTCTCTTAACGGACACGTTAAAGGAAATCCTATCCTCCACTCCACATGGCCTTTTTCATGTTTTAATGAAAAAAAAGAACAGTACAGTTGTAACAAAAGACATGAGAAGGTCACTGTGAAACAGAACAGAATGTTATAAGTTTTCATTTCCCGCTTTTTTTTTTTCTTCGTACACACCGTTTGCTTACATCAAACAATAAAATATCTATCCCCCATATCTTATCCATTTTTTTGGGAGGTTTAACTGGTCACTTTCTGCAACATGTGGAAGAAAATATGTTGTTTCTCTCCATGTTCAGGAACCCTAAAATGTTGTGATTGGTTTAAAGAAATGCCAAGAAACCAGAGCAGGTTTTTCTCCCATCCAGGAATGCTGTGTGGACTAGCCAGACCTTCCTCCGCAGCGCTGTGGAAGAAGGTCTGACGAGTAGTTAGAATAATCTGTATTTTGCTGCCTTGTTACAATGTTCACAACACTTACATCAGCACTTCAGAAACCATCTGGGATGTCAACAGTCAGATCAAAACAAAGACCCAAAACAAAGCCGGGAAACAACCATCACTTAGTAGAAATGAAAAAACCTAAATCTTTAAAAAAGAAAAAGCCTAAATAAATATCTTACCTACAGTAAATATGCGTTACTTTGCCGACACAAGTGCTGCAACAATGTTTGACGTTGGTCTGCTGTAACCGACAGAGATAGACCTTTAAAACCTCTTTGAGACCCTTCTGTTTAACCAGAAACAGCTCTGAAGTCGCTAGCGCTAAACCCACCAGACTCCATTTAAAAAAACTGTACTTTTAGCGTGTATAAAGCCAACATATTTTCACATGGAAATCAGTAAACTGTGTTTATTTCAACCAAACATAGAGTTGTGAGGGTTGGAAAAGTGGAAAGACGACCCAAAACGGCCTTTCATAGTTTTATTTTGTTTCTGTCCACTTTGAATGAAGTGTATTTTACGATGCTAAAATTACTGTTTTTTTACATGGAGTCTGGTGGGTTTAGCGAATGCGATTTCACAGATGTTTTTAGGTTTAGAAAAAGGATCTTACTCTTTAACAGAAAGCTCTTCACTCCTTAAAAATCCTTTCTTTAATGTTGTCAGACACTTAGAATATTTGCTAGCGCACCTTCCGGTGTCAAAGACTAGTTAAGTGTGCTTTAACATAAGTCACCCATACTCGATGGCCTCTGTGAGTATTTAGTTTTGTACAGAACTTCCCTCGAGAGAGGCTCTAACTACAAGAAGTCTGAAATCATTCTTCCTCATTTCAGCCAGATTTACAAAAATGAATGCATTCAATTCTCCTTTCAAAGTATTCCTTATAACCCACTGACAAACAGTTGCGTAGCACGAGGGCTGCACAACATATCGTTTTTATTGTCATCGCGACATCAACCGGCGCAATAAACACCGCGAAAAGCTGCGATGCATCGGTTAAGACACTCCCGAGTTTCTGTTAGTTAAAAGAAAATATCAGCAGAAAACTGCACTTTAAAATGTAACCTTTTTTTTTTTTTTTTTTTTTTTTTAAGTGCTGCCTTTTATGTTCAATTCAATGTTCGATTTGTTCAATAAAACAAAGTTGGAAGTGATTTCCTTTCATTTGTTTTTAAGTCAACAAGCAGTTTGTTGTACTTAAGCAGACGACTGAAAGCAGCAGAACTGAGAACACTTTAATATCGGATTATTTGTCGTGATATTCCACACCGTTATTGCACATTTTCCTCATATCGTGCAGCCCTAATTAGCACCTGCATTTTCCTAGGAGAAGACCATTTGCTGCTTCTTGTTGTGAGTGTTGAATATTCACAGCCATTCCCATAAAATAAAGTTGAACTTCTTGTGGATTACTGGCCAGGCCACATGGTGCTGTATAATATAAAGAAATAAGAAAACAAAAGTAGTTACGTTCATTTTTTTTTAATATTGGCACAATGTGTTTGACTCTGTGTTGGAATATGGGTGACTTTGTTAACTGAAAAAGACTAAATTAGAGGTTAAAAAGGGGAAAGCGGTCATGGGCTTTTGTTTACATGAACTTTAAAGGAATGTATCTTAAAGAGTAACGACCGTTTTTTTTTTTTTCAACCTGTATGTTTGTCTGTCTAAGTGACTGATGGGAACAACAATGTTTGACGTTGGTCTGCTGTAACCGACAGAGACAGACCTTTAAAACCTCTTTGAGACCTTTCTGTTTAACCAGAAACAGCTCTGAAGTCGCTAGCGCCAAACCCACCAGACTCCATTTAAAAAAGCGTGTATAGAGCCTAAGTATTTTCACATGTAAATCTGTAAACTATGTGTTTATTTCAACCAAACCTAGAGTTGTGATGGTTGGAAAAGTGGAAAAGACGACCCAAAACGTCTTGTCATGGTTTTATTTTGTTTCTGTCCACTTTGAACGAAGTGTATTTTACGATGCTAAAATTACTGTTTATTTACATGGAGTCTGGTGGGTTTAGCGAACGCGATTTCACGGATGTTTTTAGGTTTAAAAAAAGGATCTTACTCTTTAACAGAAAGATCGACCTCCTTAGAAATCCTTTCCATAATGTTGTCAGACACTTAGAATATTAATCTGAGCCTGTCAGCGGTAAAACGAGCACTTTTGTGAAGGTAAATACAAGCTTGTCAAAGATTGGTGTTCCCATCAGTCACTTAAACACAAAAACATAGGAAAATAGGGTTGAGAAAAAACAAAAACAGCAGTTACCCTTTAATACAACGCTCACGTGTACATGGAAACCGTTTTCAGTTGCTGTAACTGTTGTTCCTGTTCATTCTGGGGACAAAACAAAGTCCTCTGTCAAAATGTGCTCTAATATTTTGCTGTTAACTTCAGATAAACTCTTTTTTTGTCCTCAATCTGTTACTTTGGGATTACATTAGAAGAGAACTCTTCTGTTTTTTTGGACGAGAGGAGTTGCAGCGACTGTTTCTTTTGATGTTCGTATGTCAACATTGTTTTAAGACCTAACTCGAAAAAAATCGGTGAGCCTTTTCTCTTCGACAGGACGTCATGGAAACCAGGGTAAAGTTGGGAGAGCTGGATAGCAGTCTTGGCCAAGTCCAAAGTTGTGTGTGTGTGTTGTGCGTGTGTTGCGTTGTGCGTTTGTTCCCCGTTACAGATCTGTCCGTGCACTGGCGGCTGCGGGAGCAAACTTGGGCATTAGCTCTGTGATTTTGCGGATGAAGTCGGACTTTTCGGCGCAGCCTTTGCAGGACTCGCCCCACTCCTCCAGGATCTTCTTCAGGTCCTTCACTTTAAGCTTCTTCAGGTCCAGCTGTTTGTCTACGCGGGACACACAAAATTATCACCATACATATATACAGTATAACCCTTAAGTAAGTATGAGTGGTGGATTGTAACTAAGTACTGTACAAATTTGACAGAGACACACAGACACACGCTGAAAAGATGGAAAATATGGCACCGAGAATGAGAACTCTAGGAAAGTGTTTTTATATAAAAAGGTAGAAATCTTTTGTCCTTCCTTACCATATTTCAGCTCACAGATCTGACTGTCCTTCTTCTTGAGTTTCTCGCAGATCTTCTCCACTGGGGCGTGGTAGCTCAGAGGCTTGGACACCTCGTTGATAATCTTGGTGGCTGCATCGCTCGTTGCCCCGATGTAGTAACACTAGACACGAGAAATGGGGAGAAGGAAATCAAACGTGACGGTTTTTAAAGGGTTAACCATGTAAGAATCTCTCAGGGGCTCATTCCGACTCCCAGGATTTTTGTAGCTAAATATATACATCTCATGTCTAGGGATGCACCGAATGCAGGATTCGGCTGAATATTGGGCTTTTTGACGGGGTTGGGTTTCTGCCGAACCTTAGAATTTTTTTTCCACTGAACCGAACCCTACGCTTGCGCTACGCTGGTCGACGTAATGACGGCGCTGTTGATTACGGGGAGGTGTTTACGTAGGTGGAGCGTTCAATGCAGTAGGCTGTGAGGAAGTGAAAATGGAACTGGTGAGCAGAAAAAGTGATGTTTGGCAGAACTTTCAGTCAAAAGAAGACCATTCAAGTCCAGCTACATGTTCAATTTGCAATGCCAGTTAGTCTGGTGGTGGCGAGGACCCTAAACTATACACAACATCACCGCTGTTACAACATCTGGTATGAAACATCTGAAAGAATACGAGTTGTGCATGAAGGAATCTACAGACAGCAGCCAGAATGCAGCAACTTCAGGTAAATAAAATGAAAAATACACTGCTGTGGGCGTTGTTTGGCACATGTTGGGCCTCCGTTAACAGTGTGAAACCAAATCTTACCGGATCAAATGTAGACAATGGAACAGAAACATGAACCTCGGTCCGGTCCTTGGTTTCGGACTTTTCAGGTGTGAAAGCCCCCCCCTAAGTAACCACGACAGTAAACATTTATTTTATCTGTGGTTTACTCACAAAGCGGTTGTCTTTGCCTTTAGCCTCTTTGCAGCTCTTTATGATGGCGTTCTCGATGTCTGCGGCGTTGAACTTTACGTTGTTGTCTTTTAGCGATTGGTAAAACTTCCCCAGGAAGGAAATACACACTGAAACAGAAAGGGAAAATGCGTATTAAAAACAACTTTCAAGAGGCAACCAGAGGTAGGAGATTTTATCCTCACAGGAGTCCAACGTAGTGACAGATAAACACAAGTTATGACTCAAATATTGTGTGATTTCTGCTATGAGTGTTGGGTTTGTTATTCTTTCTAACTGATATATCGATTCAATCATCAACAATCTAATATAATCGATGCAGGCCGGAGAGAGGGATTACCAGGAAGCTGGAAGAGGGAGGAGAGAAGGAAGGGAGGAAGGTAGGAAAGAGGGAAGTAAAGAAGGAAGGAAGGAAGGAAGGGAGGAAGGTAGGAAAGAGCGAAGTAAGGAAGGAGGGAAGGAAGGAAGGGAGGAAGGAAGTAAGGGAGGGATGAAGGAAAGTAGGAAATAAGTAAGGAAGGGAGGAAGGAAGGATGCAAAATCTAAAATATCGATACACATCTTTAAGTTGCGCCTTTATTTTGAAATGACCACCTTACATTTATACTTTTTTTAAACAAATATTTGAGTTGCTTTGTGTGTTGATATAAGTGTTACTGATTGTGTTAAATGGGCATTAATGAATAGGCAGACTTTGTGATATCAGAAAATATTGTATTGTTGTCCAAACAATCGATATATCGTATTGTGATACAACTTGGGATTTAATCCCACACCAATATTTGAGATAATGGTAAACTTAGTTTTTGCAATGTTGGTTGAGCAAAACAAGCCTGCCATCCGGCAACCGTTAAGGACCACGCCGACTTATTGGGACTTTGGCTTATTCACCGTATCCCCCAGTTAGATAAGTCCTTACATACCCTTCTCATTGTAGCAGTGCTTTGCCTTTCTGAGAATATAGTTCCCAGTTTATATACGGTTAGAAGATGGCTGTGTGTCATGTGACCTTGTTATTTGTACACGCTGTGACTCTACAAATCACAACATATAAATAGGAACATGTTGGCGTTATTTTGTCACTTATTGGGAGCAGTAGGCTAGATGGAGCCGGTTACCTCCAGGATCTGTGCTAAGCTAGGATAGATGGAGCCGGTTACCTCCAGGATCTGTGCTAAGCTAGGCTAGCGGTGGGGGCGTCAGACAGAGTTACGACACGCACGGAGATGAGAAGGGTATGTATGGACTTATCTAACTCTGGGGGATACGGGGAATAAGACAAAGTCCCAATAAGTCGGCAGGTTCCTTTAATGTTGAACCCTGGTAAGTTTAATTTCTAGGATTGCTCCGGTGCCGACGGAAATTCCGCCAGATGTCCCTCTTTTCAGCCGGATGTCCGTCCCCTTCCTCTGTCTTTGTGTTGGCGTTCTAACCTCTGGTGGATTTGTGAAGACTATGGTTAACTGCTCCTCAGATCTCTGCAGGGTAAATCCAGACAGCTAGCTATCTGTCCAATCTGAGTTTTCTGTGCAAAACGCTCGATAAAAAATACTGAAATACAGAAATTATGAACTCCCCTTTAAATTTCTGTCTGACATTTTATATCAGTCAACGTGCTGCTGACAGCAATAAATAGGCCTACTAGAATACATACAAATAACAGTGTGTTACTTTTCGTAGCGATATGTACGAGTGGTTCTTGAGAACAGCCTGGTCTTTTCAACGCACCGTTGCCACTACATAATCAAATTCCCCAGAGTTTCACAGCTCTGTTTGCCTCGCAGCTCCACAAAATAGACTCACACTGTGGTTTATACTGTCAGAGGGCGTGGAACAGAGTACAATCTATATAATAGAAACAATGCAAATGTGTGTGTGTGTGTGCGCGCGCATGTGTAAGGGCACACAGTGGAGACAGTGGAGTAGCACCCTCCTTTGCTACAGATTAGGTTAAACCTGCCATCGCTGACCCCCAAATACGCCCCACCTCCCACTTTCGCTCTGACACATTAACCCCTGACGGCCTCTCTGGGCTCAGCTGGTTTCCACCTACACCCCCGCTGAAAGTGCTGCATATCAGGAAGGATGCAAAGTGAATGTCAAAATGCTAATCGTTCGTGAGCTGTCCTGCTGTTGAATGAACACAGGTTTAGATTTTGGGGCGGGATGCAGGAGATATGACATTTAAAAAAAAAAAAAATTGCAGAAACTTTGGAAAAAGCCCAGTTCTGATCATTGGGGGGGGGGGGTTACAGGTAGGGTTCAAAATTAACTTTTTCATCCACCAGCCAAAAGGTTAGTGCCCCCCACTACGCCTATAAATACAGGAGAATAATAACTTCCTTTACAAAGTTAAAAGACATTATGCAGAAATGGCACATCACACTATAGGCTCATAGTTAGGCTCACACTATAGGATCATGGTTGATTTAAGAAATAAAATACATGTTTATTCCTGGATTCAAAGGGCTGAACGTCTACCAGTCTCAGGATTTTATGTCCAAAAGACTGTTTTTGTAAGCAGCACACAGGTAGCTTTGGATGTTGTTCTGTCCGGAAATCTGTGAGCATCACACAAATACGTTACACCGCCACTTAAAAACCCTTTCCCAGTCATTACCTACCGTTTCTACACTTCATATAAACCCCAGACTCTGTAAAAGGAGATTTCTGCTCCCTGTGATAACATAAAAGTTGCCATTTAGCTGATTTTTGTAGCATCTATAGCTACCTGAAGCTAGCACACAAAAACCTACCTTCACACTCTCCGTCTTTCAGGGCATCAGCGGGACCGGGCACGAGAGAGAGCGCGAGAGCCACCGACAACCCGCTTAAACACAACATTTTCGGGCACGAATAACTCGAACAACGTTTATATTTTCTTATCTAACCGCTGCTGGAAGAAAAACAACTCATTCGTACTCATGAATCGCTACAGACGCCGGTAAAGTGAGCAGCGTTCCTGATTGCACAGGGTTTCCGGTGCTACGTCACACTATGTCGGCGTCTTATTGGTCCAGAGGTGTAACTCGTTCCGTGGTCTTCCACGCATTTTGCTGTGATTGGTCGAAGGCAGAACATTCCGGGAACAACGTCCAGTTGGCGCCGTCTGATTGGGCCACATCCGAGCTCTGATACAGATGAATATAAAATAAGAACTTGTTTTATATTTAAATTGTATACAGAATAATACATATAATTATGTATTGTTATAATATAACATAATACGGTAAAAATAAATTGAAACTATTGAAGTTTAAAAAGAGGATTTCAACTGAGCATCTGTCAGGACTTTCGTATCTAAAAAAATAAATAAAAAAGAAAAATAAATAATAAACAGTAAAAATGAAGATTTTTTTTTTAAATTAAAAGACTTTCGTGTCTAAAAATTAAATAGAAAAAATATTTAAAAAAAAAATTTTTAAATAGAAAAATAATGAAGAAAAAAAACTTGCATATTTAAAAAATAAAAAATAAAGTTATAAAAATAAAAAATATTAATAAAATATATGAAAAATAATAAAAACAATAAAAAAGACTCATGTTTAACAAAAAATAAGATAAAATAGATAAATAAATAAGGAATAAAGACGATACAAATAACTACAAAGACGTTCATATTTAAAAAATAAAATAAAAATAAGAAAGTTATAAAAATTAAAAAAATATATGAAAAATAATAAAAACTAAGGAAAAAATAGATAAATAAATAAGGAATAAAAACAAGACAAATACATAAATAAAAAGATTTAAAAAAAAAAAGGCAAAACGTTTGCTTTCTTTTTTACTTCAAATATTTGATTTTTTTCTACATAATAATGAAAATAAATATTAAAAAAAATAGTTAAAAAAATATCTTCTGTTTTATTAATTTCTTACTGTTGAACTGTCTATTTTTATTTATTTCTCCTTGTTTTTGTGATCTTTTCCTCCGTCATCACTGGATGGCGCTGTTTCCTTCTTTACTGTCAGACAAAAACAAAGTATTAGGGTCAAACAAAAGTATTATAATATTAATGTATATGTATTATTAAATACATGTTGGACTTTTTGTTTTTAAAGCACACAAAGGTAGAGCATTACAGAGAATTACAGCATGACAGTCACACTGAGCCAAATTCATTTCATGTTGGAAAAGCAGCTGCAAAGATGAATCTATTAGTTCTTAACTACTAAATTAGTCTCCAACTATTTTAATAATCGATTTGAGCCATTTTTTTTATGAAAATAAAGTCAAACTTCTCTGATGTCAGCGTGTTAAATGTGAATATGTTCTAGTTTCTTCTCTCCTCTGGGACAGGAAACTGAAGATCTTTGAGCTTTTGGCACTTTTTAGACACTTTTTGAATGTTTGTTTTAATACTGAATGTTTTTCTGTTGACACATTGTCTGTGTGTGAAGTGAATAGACGCTGTTGTTCATTATTTGTCCTTTGACTGAAGAGACAAAGATGCATTTTCCAACAAAAACCAGTTTTCTTCTTTATTGAGAGAAAGTGAATGCAGACAGGTGACGCGCACAGCTCACGACACCACAAACACTCGGCGTTACAAGTTTCATCATTCCTGCTATCGTCTCCGTCTGCACCGAGAGCCAAAGCCCCTTCGGCTGGCATTTAAACAACGGAGCACAAACAAAAGGCAAAAGTCAAAACGAATGAGAAATAAATGGGAATCATTTTTAATGAAATGAAAAGGAGAGGGGACAGGGGACAACGGAAACATTTCATCCTGGGTTTAAACATCAGTTAACGTTGTATATTTAATTTAAATCACAACTCTCACGTCTGATCCGTTCTCCTAAACTCTACTGACATTCCTTCTTTTCCCTCAACAACCGAAAACCTCTTTACCTTTATATTCATTTACTCTGATATTATAATTATCTTCTCTTTTCGTTTCGTCTCCCTCTTAAGTGTACATCATCTCGGCCATGTGTGACATCTTCTTGGGGATGTAGAGATAATACTCCATGTAGCCAGAAAGGTCCTCTATCGTGATGTCGTCCACGTAGGCGCGCGCCTGCTCCGAACACGAGCGCGGGGAGCCTGACGATGACGGCGACAACGAAGCGTTGCCGTTGGCGCTGAGAGTTCTGGCGTCTCCGCCGCCGCTCGCCAGGCTCCCCTCGCACTCTAACGTGGCGTTGCGGAGCCCCGTGAAGGAGTACACCTCCACGCCGCTCCAGCCCGGATGATGTTGCGACCGACACCGGCACTGAGACGGAGATTCGGCCGCCGCCTGCCGGCGTTCCTCCTCCAGGGGATCCGAGCTGTTCTGCCACGCGCAGGAGCAGGGGGGGCGGGGGATTTCTGTGGCGCTGCCGCGGCGGCTGTGGAGCTCCGACAAAGCGCGGAAGTCAGCAGCATCGGCGTCCGCGGGGCGGGATGTCTGCGGCACTTCTGCTTCCTCGCAGGCACTTTTTTCCGAACCGCTCTCCTCGCTCGACTCTCCGGAGATTCCTCCGTCCTTCCTGGGGGATGATGTCGCGCCGGGGGTCTTCTTTAGGGGCGGGCGCGGGGAAACCGCGGCTCCGACGTGTGTCTCGTATTCGCTGCGGGAGCCAAAGACCAGCGGGGAGATGTGGCCGGGAGCGGCCGAAGGAGAGAGCTCTTTCTGGGTGGGGTTAGCAACATCGCAGGCGGGACGAGGCTCCGCCCCCTCGGGCACGGCCAGGCGCTGGTGCTTCAGGCAGCCGCTTGGAGGAGACAGTGGCGAGCCGGCGGCGGCGGCGCTGCAGTAGGTGAACTTGGGAGGGTGCAGGATGGGCGACTTGGAGCGCCGACGTCGCTGCGTTCTGGACGCTCCTCGGGACGTTTTCCTCATGCAGCTAAAGAGGAAAGAGAAGAGAGAGAAAACATGAAACATGTAGTAATCATAACACACACACACACACACACAGTGTCCTTTAACCCCCCCCGATGTAGCACAACTAGACTTTATATTTCACAGTTACTGTTTTCTGTCAGATCGTTTATATGATGAAAAGAGACGGAGGGACTGAGGAAACAGTCAGCTGTTCCCCAAACTCCCGGCCAGTTCAGAGTTTGTTTTTGGTGTTTTAAAACTTAGATAGAAAGATAGAGGCAGTGATGTTTCCTGTTTCCTCACACCGCCTC
>NC_050178.1:27815353-27820353 GCF_008315115.2 Sander lucioperca
GGATGACTAAACAAGGATGGACTAGAAATTCTGTCTGTTGCTTTTATTCATTCATTTTGAGAGTGAGTTTCCCCACAATATTTAAACAATTTGAATATGACTTATTTTGTTGGAAACCGTTGTTGTGTAATCACGACAGTTAAGCTTACGGACCTCGGCGTTTAGCTGCAGCACTGACTACGTTTACCCTTATTCCAAAAAAGAATATTCTACTAATATTCCCGTTTACATGGAGCCTTGCAAAATACGATTTTTCCCAGGGGTGGAGGACATGTTGGAGCGTGTGAACACAGCTCTCCTCTTTCATTCCTTCAACCAGCTTCTTGTAAAGGTCTCCTCATATCCAAAAATGTGTTGATATCCAAGTCTTTGATAACATTTAAAAAAGTAGCTGTGTTTCTCCTCATTGGGTCTGCAGCCTTGTAAACGCACAGAGCTGAACATAAGCCGTAAACGTGCAAGAGGCCGTAAACTGCAGTAAAAACCCCGATAGACACATATTCTGAATGTGCTGTATACATGTCAAAAGTTAGTGGTTCGATCCCTGGCCCTGCAGTCCCATGTCGAAATGTGCTTAGGCAAGACACTGAACCCCAAAATGCTGTGCATCGGAGTATAAATGTGTGTGAATGTTTATCTGATGAGCAGGTGGCACCTTGTGCGGCAGCCTCGGCCACAATGTATGAATGTGTGTGAATGATGAATGGTTCCTGTACTATGAAAAAGCAATTTGAGTAGTCATTAAGACTAGAAAAGCGCTATATAATATAAATACAGTCCATTTACATCATTGCTAGCGACAGACGGGGGTGTCCTGAACAAACCCGCCATTTTTAAAGTTTAGCCAGTGATGTTTTTTTTGTTGTTGCCTCCAGCTTCTTTAGAAACTAAATCTGTCTTCTGGCAAACAGCCACATGCCGAGAATCAAAAACAACACACCTTCCACGTTCTGTGTGTCACGTTAGGTCACGGCAGTTTCCTGCGGCGTCGCTATGATGACCAGCCACGCTCGCCTCAGGCCTCACGCATGAGGCGGTACTAAATCTGTAATGGAAAATTTGAGGAAAAAAAAAAAAGACGGTGGAGCCGAGCCCAGCTGGTGCTAGCAGTGGGTAAACACCATGAGATTACTTACAATCATTTTGTGTATTACAAGTTTTCTGAAAGTTTAAATGTGCAAATGAAGCATTATCTTAGGCTGTTAAATGTGTGTTCATTAGCATAACTTTCCAGAACAAAAACCTGAACATTTGATAGGTTCAAAATTCTTTTTTTTATTTGTTGTCAACAGCTTCAAAATAAATCCATTTTCTCCATGTTTTCAGCAATGAAATGTTCAATATATCAGGCTCTGAATAATATATGATCAAAGCCCTGTGTGATGGCTAGACATGTACAAGTCAAAATAAAGCCCAGTTCAGACCAAAGATTCACGACCAGACAAAACCGTTTTAGAACGTCGCAGTGAAAAGTTTCAGCGGTCTGAACCGGCCCCCCTCAAGCTTGACTCAAACCTGCTGCGACTCAGCTGGTGGAGTCTCCAGAGGCTGGTTTTAGAACGTAAGAGACGTCTCTTCAACTAGGGCTTTCAATCTTCCTCCATAATACTATTCAAATTCCATTCCTTATTAGGGCCCGAGCGCCGACAGCGGCGAAGGCCCTATTGGAACTGAAGGAATTATTATTCTTTTTCCTGGCAAATGAATTGCCTTTTTGAGGGGCTTAACATATTCAAAAATTCACCAAAATTGGCGGTCGCATCAAGTCTGGTGAACATTTACATATTTTAAGGGTTTCTGGAATAGGCGCACAAAAATGGCTTGCTAGCGCCCCCTACAAAGTTAAAAAAATTGAGCCCCTGCAGTACGTTTAACGTAGACTCACGAAACTTGGTACACATATGCAACATGTCAAGGCGTACAAGAAACGTAATTGGAGCCATACGCTAAACCCAACAGGAAGTCCGCCATTTTTATTTCAAAGTTCGAAATTAGTGCGATTTTGGCCATTTCCACATGTCGTACTTTAACAAACTCCTCCTAGAGATTTCATCCGATCAACTTCAAATTTGGTCTGTGCCATCTTACGACGTTAAAGATGAAAAGTTGTTAAAAGAAAAACTTTTCGTCATAGGGCGTGGTTGTGGCGGAGCGGCCATTTTGTGCGTTTCGCCGCCGAAACAGGAAGTGGGTGTAACTCGAGTGTACATTGTTCGATTGGCTCGAAACTTTTCAGGATTCATAACACTCCAACTCTGAGGACATTTACTGGACAAAATTTACTCAAAGTCATAGCGCCTCCTAGTGGCAACAGGAAGTAGGCCTTAAAGTCAAGGTGCTATACTTTAACGAACTCCTCCTAGAGCTGGCAACAGGAAATGCGCCTTATATGACAAACATCATCCGATTTACATGAAACTTATAATGTGTGGTCGACATGTGATACTGAGCCGCCCCCTATACTTAACCACGCCTACTTACTCCTACCACATTTCAAACGTTTAAGGTAGAGTCTTCTGTGAGGTGTCATTGAACTCAGAGGAGAGTTCCTTTTTAATTGGTGATGGTTTGACCCGCCCCCTATAATTTAGCCACGCCCCTTTTCACAGCTAATGAACTGTATGACGTAGAGTCTTGTGTGAGTATCGTTGAACTCAGCAGGGAGTTCCCTTTTCATTGGTGACGATTTGCAGTGTCTGAGTGCCGCGCAAATGCACAGTCGCAAGGATCGGCGTGCGCCAGTAACCCCGACATGTGCAGAGGCGCAAGGGCACGTCCATCGATGCTTGCAACTTTAATTTTAATTAATATTCGAATAATATTGGAATATTAAATTCTCAAATTCATCCTATTATTAATATTTACGACATTACACAGGCTTATGGATCGCCAATGCCACTATCAGCATGTGATTGTTGTTACACGTTCTGTCCACTAGAGGACATTACAATACAAACAATTGGAAACAGGTGATCGCTTTCTTATTAACAATCAGTGGGACAAAACGAATGACTTTAATTTCTCAACTTTAATGTACCTTGGCTCAAAGCTCGTGAATAAAATCTTTAAATCCAGACCCCTGCGTGATGTTGATCGGTCTCATATCTTTACAGATGAACCGTGCCAGTTTGTCTGTTATCGCCTGGTGGACAGCTGGTAAGCCCCGTGATGAGACAGGCAGGCAGAAAGAAGTAATTCTTGCCTGTTTTAGCGGCGGTTCCTTGGACAGATTGCCTAGCTTGTCAGGGTGTAACGTTGTCAGGTGTGCCCTCAGGTCAATCCGCCATTTTTGAGAGTATCAAAGAATTTCTAGTGATGATGATACCACGTGGATGTATTAAGGTACACGATTTTTACGTTTACGATTGTGATACGATTCAAAAACTTCATTGTTCATCAGACGAAACAAAAGCATTTCATTTTCACTTGCGTGTAGGCCAAGGCAGCGAGAAAGGCAAGATTGTATATCACATAAAAAAGCAATATTCGAATAGTAATTTTAGCATATTTAAATATTCAAATTATATTTGAATTTCGGAATTCGTTCCAACAGCCAAAAGAGAAGTCAGTTGGTAAAGTCAGGTATAAACTACAGAAATGAAAATATCCATAATCTTTTTTATTTTTATGTTACAAACAGCTGGTCCAAATGGCAGAGTTTTCGACGGAGCCTCAACGAGCGTCTGAAACCACGATAACGTTATATGGTGGAGAGAGATAGAGAGTGACTGAAGAGAGAGAGCGCCCAACGGCGTTACAACAAAGCAGTGAATCAGAGAAATAAAACCTGTTTTTCGCCGATTCATCACTAGAAATGTAACTGTAGCAAGCATCTCACTATCACTAACGTTATCCATATTCATATTTAGACAAAACAAGTGATATATCCAGCTACAAAAAAGCCTAAAAGTCGGAAGTTAGAACAGAAGAATAACGAGGCGTTGTCATGGAGATGATACACCGTCTCGTCTCATTGGCGTGAACTGTCAGGTTTCAGAACGCTGCAGACTGACTCGTTACAAGAAGTTTCAACTCGTCTCGTTGCAAATCTTTGGTCTGAACTGGGCTTATTAAAACATTTGAGGTTAGATGTACATAAAAACTAGTCTAAATTAAAAACAATTGAAAAAAAAAAAGTAAACATATCTTTGTAATAATAAGACAGCAGTAGGATAGGTGCAGATTAAAATGTTAAATCCGGTGACTTTTCTCTTTAAGAAAAACCGAATGAATATAATCATCCTCTTAACTGCTCTGTTCCACTGTCACACACACATTTACAGGTGATAATTTCACTGTATTAACAGTGTTAATGAATGGAAACATCTTCTCAGTGAAAGTGTGTGTGAAGGTGTGTATGTGTGCGTTAGTATCAGCATCAGAGAACGACAGCTTTCCTCTGTTCCAGTCCAGAGTCACTCTGATCCTCTGGAGCTGCTTCTGCACTACGAGATCAGTGGGTGGAGCTGGTGGTGACCGTGCTGAGCATTCACCTTTTGAGAACTCTATTGTCCAGAATCCAGACCATATGTCTCCCTTCCTCTGGACAGACTCTGCTAACACACCCACTGACCAGACTATACTGTCTCTAACCTCGACATCCCAGCTGTGAGTCCCTGAGTTAAAGCCCTCAGAGCCCAGGAAAGAGAAGAGTGAATCAAGCCTCTCTGGATTATCAGGAAGCTGCTGTCTCTTACCTACTCTCACATTGGTCAGATCTTCAGACAGGATGAGATATGGACAAGCAGTGTTTGGATCCAGAACCACAGGAGTGTAGGAGACCATGTCCTTCATCTTGTTCCAGATGTTGAAGCTCAGGTTGCCCAGGTGTTTGGCCTGGTCTATCAGAGCTCCTGAGAGCAGCTGTGGATCATCCAGCAGGGGGCGCTGCTGGACTCTTTCCACTGCAGCCTTGTAGTTGATCAGGAATGAGACGTCTTCAGCTCTCAGCTGCTCCTCTGTGGCTCTGACTGTGTCTGAAAGAGCTGCTATCTCTCTGC
>NC_050178.1:27830353-27832853 GCF_008315115.2 Sander lucioperca
TGCTTGCTACAGTTACATTTCTAGTGATGAATCGGCGAAAAACAGGTTTATTCTCTGATCACTGCTTTGTTGTAACGCCGTTGGGCGCTCTCTCTCTTCAGTCACTCTCTATCTCTCTCCACCATATAACGTTATCGTGGTTTCAGACGCTCGTTGAGGCTCCGTCGAAAACTCTGCCATTTGGACCAGCTGTAAAAATAAAAAAGATTATGGATATTTTCATTTCTGTAGTTTATACCTGACTTTACCAACTGACTTCTCTTTTGGCTGTTGGAACGAATTCCGAAATTCAAATATAATTTGAATATTTAAATATGCTAAAATTACTATTCGAATATTGCTTTTTTATGTGATATACAATCTTGCCTTTCTCGCCGCCTTGGCCTACACGCAAGTGAAAATGAAATGCTTTTGTGTTCGTCTGATGAACAATGAAGTTTTTGAATCGTATCACATCGTAAACGTAAAATCGTGTACCTTAATACATCCACGTGGTATCATCATCACTAGAAATTCTTTGATACTCTCAAAATGGCGGATTGACCTGAGGGCACACCTGACAACGTTACACCCTGACAAGCTAGGCAATCTGTCCAAGGAACCGCCGCTAAAACAGGCAAGATTACTTCTTTCTGCCTGCCTGTCTCATCACGGGGCTTACCAGCTGTCCACCAGGCGATAACAGACAAACTGGCACGGTTCATCTGTAAAGATATGAGACCGATCAACATCACGCAGGGGTCTGGATTTAAAGATTTTATTCACGAGCTTGAGCCAAGGTACATTAAAGTTGAGAAATTAAAGTCATTCGTTTTGTCCCCACTGATTGTTAATAAGAAAGCGATCACCTGTTTCCAATTGTTTGTATTGTAATGTCCCTCTAGTGGACAGAACGTGTAACAACAATCACATGCTGATAGTGGCATTGGCGATCCATAAGCCTGTGTAATGTCGTAAATATTAATAATAGGATGAATGTGAGAATTTAATATTCCAATATTATTCGAATATTAATTAAAATTAAGTTGCAAGCATCGATGGACGGCCCTTGCGCCTCTGCACATGTCGGGGTTACTGGCGCACGCCGATCCTTGCGACTGTGCATTTGCGCGGCACTCAGACACTGCAAATCGTCACCAATGAAAAGGGAACTCCCTGCTGAGTTCAACGATACCTCACACAAGACTCTACGTCATACAGTTCATTAGCTGTGAAAAGGGGCGTGGCTAAATTATAGGGGGCGGGTCAAACCATCACCAATTAAAAGGAACTCTCCTCTGAGTTCAATGACACCTCACAGAAGACTCTACCTTAACTTTGAAATGTGGTAGGAGTAAGTAGGCGTGGTTAAGTATAGGGGGCGGCTCAGTATCACATGTCGACCACACATTATAAGTTTCATGTAAATCGGATGATGTTTGTCATATAAGGCGCATTTCCTGTTGCCAGCTCTAGGAGGAGTTCGTTAAAGTATAGCACCTTGACTTTAAGGCCTACTTCCTGTTGCCACTAGGAGGCGCTATGACTTTGAGTAAATTTTGTCCAGTAAATGTCCTCAGAGTTGGAGTGGAGTTACAGTGTGAATCCTGAAAAGTTTCGAGCCAATCGAACAATGTACACTCGAGTTACACCCACTTCCTGTTTCGGCGGCGAAACGCACAAAATGGCCGCTCCGCCACAACCACGCCCTATGACGAAAAGTTTTTCTTTTAACAACTTTTCATCTTTAACGTCGTAAGATGGCACAGACCAAATTTGAAGTTGATCGGATGAAATCTCTAGGAGGAGTTTGTTAAAGTACGACATGTGGAAATGGCCAAAATCGCACTAATTTCGAACTTTGAAATAAAAATGGCGGACTTCCTGTTGGGTTTAGCGTATGGCTCCAATTACGTTTCTTGTACGCCTTGACATGTTGCATATGTGTACCAAGTTTCGTGAGTCTACGTTAAACGTACTGCAGGGGCTCAATTTTTTTAACTTTGTAGGGGGCGCTAGCAAGCCATTTTTGTGCGCCTATTCCAGAAACCCTTAAAATATGTAAATGTTCACCAGACTTGATGCGACCGCCAATTTTGGTGAATTTTTGAATATGTTAAGCCCCTCAAAAAGGCAATTCATTTGCCAGGAAAAAGAATAATAATTCCTTCAGTTCCAATAGGGCCTTCGCCGCTGTCGGCGCTCGGGCCCTAATAAGGAATGGAATTTGAATAGTATTATGGAGGAAGATTGAAAGCCCTAGTTGAAGAGACGTCTCTTACGTTCTAAAACCAGCCTCTGGAGACTCCACCAGCTGAGTCGCAGCAGGTTTGAGTCAAGCTTGAGGGGGGCCGGTTCAGACCGCTGAAACTTTTCACTGCGACGTTCTAAAACGGTTTTGTCTGGTCGTGAATCTTTGGTCTGAACTGGGCTTTATTTTGACTTGTACATGTCTAGCCATCACACAGGGCTTTGATCGTATATTATTCAGAGTCTGATATATTGAACATTTCATTGCTGA
>NC_050178.1:27840353-27847695 GCF_008315115.2 Sander lucioperca
GGTTTCCCCGCGCCCGCCCCTAAGAAGACCCCCGCGCGACATCATCCCCCAGGAAGGACGGAGGAATCTCCGGAGAGTCGAGCGAGGAGAGCGGTTCGGAAAAAGTGCCTGCGAGGAAGCAGAAGTGCCGCAGACATCCCGCCCCGCGGACGCCGATGCTGCTGACTTCCGCGCTTTGTCGGAGCTCCACAGCCGCCGCGGCAGCGCCACAGAAATCCCCCGCCCCCCCTGCTCCTGCGCGTGGCAGAACAGCTCGGATCCCTGGAGGAGGAACGCCGGCAGGCGGCGGCCGATCTCCGTCTCAGTGCCGCTGTCGGTCGCCAACATCATCCCGGGCTGGAGCGGCGTGGACGGTGTACTCCTTCACGGGGCTCCGCAACGCCACGTTAGAGTGCGAGGGGAGCCTGGCGAGCTGCGGCGGAGACGCCAGAACTCTCAGCGCCAACGGCAACGCTTCGTTGTCGCCGTCATCGTCAGGCTCCCCGCGCTCGTGTTCGGAGCAGGCGCGCGCCTACGTGGACGACATCACGATAGAGGACCTTCTCTGGCTACATGGAGTATTATCTCTACATCCCCAAGAAGATGTCACACAGGCCGAGATGATGTACACTTAAGAGGGAGACGAAACGAAAAGAGAAGATAATTATAATATCAGAGTAAATGAAATAAAGGTAAAGAGGTTTTCGGTGTGAGGGTGGGGAAAAGAAGGAATGTCAGTAGAGTTGAGGAGAACGGATCAGACTGAGAGTTGTGATTTAAATTAAATATACACGTTAACTGATGTTTAAACCCAGGATGAAATGTTTCCGTTGTCCCCTGTCCCTCTCCTTTCATTTCATTAAAATGATTCCCATTTATTTCTCATTCGTTTTGACTTTTGCCTTTTGTTTGTGCTCCGTTGTTTACAATGCCAGCCGAAGGGGCTTGGCTCTCGGTGCAGACGGAGACGATAGCAGTGAATGATGAAACTTGTAACGCCGAGTGTTTTGTGGTGTCGTGAGCTGTGAGCGTCACCTGTCTGCATTCACTTTCTCTCAATAAGAAGAAACTGGTTTTTGTTGGAAAATGCATCTTTGTCTCTTCAGTCAAAGGACAAATAATGAACAACAGCGTCTATTCACTTCACACACAGACAATGTGTCACAGAAAAACATTCAGTATTAAAACAACATTCAAAAGTGTCTAAAAAGTGCCAAAAGCTCAAAGATCTTCAGTTTCCTGTCCAGAGGAGAGAAGAACTAGAACATATTCACATTTAAACACGCTGACATCAGAGAAGTTGACTTTATTTTCATAAAAAAAATGGCTCAAATCGATTATTAAAATAGTTGGAGACTAATTTAGTAGTTAAGAACTAATAGATTCATCTTTGCAGCTGCTGTTCTCAACATGAAATCGAATTTGGCTCGTGTGACTGTCATGCGTGTAATTTCTGTAATGCTCTACCTTTGTGTGCTTTAAAAACAAAAAGTCCACATGTATTAATAATACACTATACATTAATATTATAATACTTTTGTTTGACCCTAATACTTTGTTTTTGTCTGACAGTAAAGAAGGAAACAGCGCCATCCAGTGATGACGGAGGAAAAGATCACAAAACAAGGAGAAATAATACAAATAGACAGTTCAACAGTAAGAAATTAATAAAACAGAAGATCTTTTTTTAACTATTTTTTTTAATATTTATTTCATTATTATGTAGAAAAAATCAAATATTGAAGTAAAAAAGAAAGCAAACGTTTTGCCTAAATCTTTTTATTTATGTATTTGTCTTGTTTTATTCCTTATTTATTATCTATTTTTTCCTTAGTTTTATTATTTTTCATATATTTTTTAATTTTTATAACTTTCTTATTTTTATTTTATTTTTTAAATATGAACGTCTTTGTAGTTATTTGTATCGTCTTTATTCCTTATTTATTTATCTATTTTATCTTATTTTTTGTTAAACATGAGTCTTTTTTATGTTTTTATTATTTTCATATATTTTATTAATATTTTTATTTTATAACTTTATTTTTTATTTTTAAATATGCAAGTTTTTTTTCTCATTATTTTTCTATTTAAAAATTTTTTTTTAAATATTTTTCTATTAATTTTTAGACACGAAAGTCTTTTTAATTTAAACAAAAAATCTTCATTTTTACTGTTTATTATTTTTTTTCTTTTTATTTATTTTTTTAGATACGAAAGTCCTGACAGAGCTCAGTTGAAATCCTCTTTTTAAACTTCAATAGTTTCAATTATTTTTACCGTATTATGTTATATATAACAATACTAATTATATGTATTATTCTGTATACAATTTAAATATAAAACAAGTTCTTATTTTATATTCATCTGTATCAGAGCTCGGATGTGGCCCAATCAGACGGCGCAACTGGACGTTGTCCCGGAATGTTCTGCCTTCGACCAATCACAGCAAAATGCGTGGAAGACCACGGAACGAGTTACACCTCTGGACCAATAAGACGCCGACATAGTGTGACGTAGCACCGGAAAACCCTGTGCAATCAGGAACGCTGCTCACTTTACCGGCGTCTGTAGCGATTCATGAGTACGAATGAGTTGTTTTTTTCCAGCAGCGGTTAGATAAGAAAATATAAACGTTGTTCGAGTATTCGTGCCCGAAATGTTGTGTTTAAGCGGGTTGTCGGGTGGCTCTCCGCGCTCTCTCTCGTGCCCGGTCCCGCTGATGCCTGAAAGACGGAGAGGTGTGAAGGTAGGTTTGTGGCTAGCTTCAGGTAGCTATAGATGCTACAAAAATCAGCTAAATGGCAACTTTTATGTTATCACAGGGAGCAGAAATCTCCTTTTACAGAGTCTGGGGTGTTATATGAAGTGTAGAAACGGTAGTAATGACTGGGAAAGGGTTTTTAAGTGGCGGTGTACGTATTGGTGATGCTCACAGATTTCCGGACAGAACAACATCCAAAGCTACCTTGTGTGCTGCTTACAAAAACAGTCTTTGGACTAAAACTGAGACTGGTAGACGTTCAGCCCTTTGAATCCAGGAATAAACATGTATTTTATTTCTTAAATCAACCATGATCCTATAGTGTGAGCCTAACTATGAGCTATAGTGTGATGTGCCATTTCTGCATAATGTTTTTAACTTGTAAAGGAAGTTTTATTCTCTGTATTATCAGGCGTAGTGGGGGGCACTAAACCTTTTGGCTGTGGATGAAAAAGTAATTTTGAACCCTACCTGTACAATGATCAGAACTGGCTTTTTCCAAAGTTCTGCAATAAATGCATATCTCTGATCCGCCCCAAAATCTAAAACTGTGTTCATTCAACAGCAGGACAGCTCACGACAACGATTAGCATTTGACATTCACTTTGCATCTTCCTGATATGCAGCACTTTACGCGGGGGTGTAGGAGGAAACCAGCTGAGCCAGAGAGGCCGTCAGGGTTTAATGTGTCAGAGCGAAAGTGGGAGGTGGGCGTATTGTCAGCGATGGCAGGTTTAAACCTAATCTGTAGCAAAGGAGGGTGCTACTCTCCACTGTCTCCACGGTGTGCCCATACACATGCGCTGCGCCACAAACCACACAATTTGCATGGTTTCATTATATAGATTGTACTCTGTTACACGCCTCTGACAGTATAAACCACAGTGTGAGTCTATTTTGTGGAGCTGCGAGGCAAACAGAGCTGTGAAACTCGGGAATTTGATTTGTAGTGTCAACGGTGCGTTGAAAGACCAGGCTGTTCTCAAGAACCACTCGTACATATCGCTACGAAAGAGTAACACACTGTTATTTGTATGTATTCTAGTAGGCTATTTATGCTGTCAGCAGCACGTGACTGATATAAAATGTCAGACAGAAACTTAAAGGGGAGTTCATATTTCTGTATTTCAGTAGTTTTTATCGAGCGTTTGCACAGAAAACTCAGATTGGACAGATAGTCCTAGCTAGCTGTCTGGATTTACCCTGCAGAGATCTGAGGAGCAGTTACCATAGTCCTCACAAATCCACCAGAGGTTAGAACGCCAACACAAAGACAGAGGAGGGACGGACATCCGGCTGAAAAAGAGGGACATCTGGCGGAATTTCCGTCGGCAACGGAGCAATCCTAGAAATTAAACTTACCAGGGTTCAACATTAAAGGAACCGGCCGACTTATTGGGACTTTGTCTTATTCCCCGTATCCCCCAGAGTTAGATAAGTCCATACATACCCTTCTCATCTCCGTGCGTGTCGTAACTCTGTCTGACGCCCCCACCGCTAGCCTAGCTTAGCACAGATCCGGAGGTAACCGGCTCCATCTAGCTACTGCTCCCAATAAGTGACAAAATAACGCCACATGTTCCTATTTAATGTTGTGATTTGTAGAGTCACAGCGTGTACAATAACAAGGTCACATGACACACAGCCATCTTCTAACCGTATATAAACTGGGAACTATATTCTCAGAAAGGCAAAGCACTGCTACGATGAGAGGGTATGTAGGACTATCTAACTGGGGGATACGGTGAATAAGCCAAAGTCCCAATAAGTCGGCGTGGTCCCTTAACGGTTGCCGGATGGCAGGCTTGTTTGCTCAACAACATGCAAAAACTAAGTTTACCCATTATCTCAAATATTGGTGTGGGATAAACCAATTGGATCACAATACGATATATCGATGTTTGGACAACAATACAATATTTTCTGATATCACAAAGTCTGCCTATTCATCATGCCCATTTAACACAATCATAACCTTATATCAACTCACACAAGCACTCAATATTGTTTAAAAAAGTAGAAATATAAGGGGTCATTTCAAAATAAAGCGCAACTTAAAGATGATGTGTATCGATATTTTAGATTTGCATCCTCCTTCCTCCCTTCCTTACTATTTCTACTTTCCTTCATCCCTCCCTTACTTCCTTCTCCTCCTTCCCTCCTTCCTTACTTCGCTCTTCCTACCTTCCTCCCTTCCGTCTTCCTTACTTCTTTACTTCCCTCTTTCCTACCTTCCTCCCTTCCTTCTCTCTCCTCCTCTTCCAGCTTCCTGGTAATCCCTCTCTCACGGCCTGCATCGATTATATAGATTGTTGATGATGAATCGATATATCAGTTAGAAGAATAACAAACCCAACACTCATAGCAGAAATCACACAATATTTGAGTCATAACTTGTGTTATCTGTCACTACGTTGGACTCATGTGAGGATAAAATCTCCTACCTCTGGTTGCCTCTTGAAAGTTGTTTTTAATACGCATTTCCCTTTCTGTTTCAGTGTGTATTTCCTTCCTGGGGAAGTTTTACCATCGCTAAAAGACAACAACGTAAAGTTCAACGCCGCAGACATCGAGAGAACGCAACAAAGAGCTGCAAAGAGGCTAAAGGCAAAGACAACCGCTTTGTGAGTAAACCACAGATAAAATAATGTTTATGTGTGGTTACTTAGGGGGGGGCTTTCACACCTGAAAGTCCGAAACCAGGACCGGACCGAGGTTCATGTTTCTGTTCCATTGTCTACATTTGATCCGGTAAGATTTGGTTCACAATGTTAACGGAGGCCCAACAGTGCCAAACAAACGCCCACAGCAGTGTATTTTCATTTATTTACCTGAAGTTGCTGCATCTGGCTGCTGTCTGTAGTTCCTTCATGCACAACTCGTATTCTTTCCAGATGTTCATAACAGAGTTTGTAACAGCGGTGATGTTGTGGTTATAGTTTAGGTGTCCTCGCCCCCACCAGACGACTGGCATTGCAATTGAACATGTAGCGTGACTTGATGTCGTCTTTTGACTGAAAGTGTCTGCCAATAACATCACTTTTCTGCTCACACAGTTCCAGTTTCACTTCCTCACAGCCTGCTGCATGACCGCTCCGCCTACGTACAAACCACCTCCCCGTATCAACAGTCGCGTCATAACGTCGACAGCGTGAGCGCAAGCGTACAGGGTCGGTTCAGTGGAAAAAAAATTCACTAAGGTTCGACAGAACAAACCAACCCCGTCAAAAAGCCCAATATTCAGCGAAACTGCATCGGTGCATCCCGTAGACATGAGATGTGTATAATTTAGCTACAAAAAGTCCTGGAGTCGGATGAGCCCCTGAGAGATTCTACATGTTAACCTTTAAACAACAGTCACTTGTTTGATTTCTTCTCCCCAGTTCTCGTGTCTAGTGTTACTACAAGATCGCAACGAGCGATGCAGCCACCAGATATCAACGAGGTGTCCACAGCTCGGAGCTACCACGCCCAGTGGAGAAGACTGACGAGAAACGCAGAAGAGGACAGTCAGATCGGTGAGCTGAATATGGTAAGGAGGACAAAGATTCTACTGGTTATATAAAAACACTTTCCTCGAGTTTCCCATTCTCGTGCCAATATTTCAGCCATCTGTTCAGCGTGTGTCGGTGTGTCTCTGTCAATTTGTACGCGTACTCGTTACAATCCACCATCCGACTACTTAAGGGTTATACTGCATATATGTATGGTGATAATTTGTGTGTGTCCCGCAGTAGACAACCAGCTGGACCTGACCCACGCGGACCTGAAGAAGCGTATAAGTGACGGACCTGAAGAAGATCTGGAGGAGTGGGGCGAGTCCCTGCAAAGGCTGCGCCGAAAAGTCCGACTTCATCCGCAAAATCACAGAGCTAAGGCCCAAGTTTGCTCCCGCAGCCGCCAGTGCACGGACAGATCTGTAACGGGGAACAAACGCACAACGCAACACACGCACAACACACACACACAACTTTGGACTTGGCCAGACTGCTATCCAGCTCTCCCAACTTACCCTGGTTTCCAGGACGTCCTGTCGAAGAGGAAAAGGCTCACCGATTTTTTTCGAGTTAGGTCTTAAAACAATGTTGACATACGAACATCAAAGAAACAGTCGCTGCAACTCCTCTCGTCCAAAAAAACAGAAGAGTTCTCTTCTAATGTATCCCAAAGTAACAGATTGAGGACAAAAAAAGAGTTTATCTGAGTAACAGCAAAATATTAGAGCACATTTTGACAGAGGACTTTGTTTTGTCCCAGAATGAACAGGAACAACAGTTACAGCAACTGAAAACGTTTTCCATGTACACGTGAGCGTTGTATTAAAGGGTAACTGCTGTTTTTGTTTTTTCTCAACCCTATTTCCTATGTTTTTGTGTTTAAGTGACTGATGGAACACCATCTTTGACAAGCTTGTATTTACCTTCACAAAAGTGCTCGTTTTACCGCTGACAGGCTCAGATTAATATTCTAAGTGTCTGACAACATTATGAAAGGATTCTAAGGAGGTCGATCTTCTGTTAAAGAGTAGATCCTTTGTTTTAAACCTAAAAACATCCGTGAAATCGCGTTCGCTAAACCCACCAGACTCCATGTAAATAAACA
>NC_050178.1:27847807-27880307 GCF_008315115.2 Sander lucioperca
TCATACTCTGCTTCTGACTGGCTAGTAGTCCTTACCTAGGTACTGTCAGGGGCCCTCATACTCTGCTTCTGACTGGCTAGTAGTCCTTACCTAGGTACTGTCAGGGCACGCCCTCATACTCTGCTTCTGACTGGCTAGTAGTCCTTACCTAGGTACTGTCAGGGCCCTCATACTCTGCTTCTGACTGGCTAGTATCCTTACCTAGGTACTATCAGGACACGCCCTCATACTCTGCTTCTGACTGGCTAGTAGTCCTTACCTAGGTACTGTCAGGGCACGCCTCATACTCTGCTTCTGACTGGCTAGTAGTCCTTACCTAGGTACTGTCAGGGCACGCCCTCATACTGCTTCTGACTGGCTAGTAGTCCTTACCTATGTACTGTCAGGGCACGCCCTCATACTCTGCTTCTGACTGGCTAGTAGTCCTTACCTAGCTACTGTCAGGGCCCTCATACTCTGTTTCTGACTGGCTAGTAGTCCTTACCTAGGTACTGAGCATGTGCGACTCCCAACAAAGATAGAACAGAAGTGAGAGGTCTCACTCTGTAGCTAAAACAGAGAGCTGAACACAAAAGAGGATCTGCAGCAATGTGCAGTACAACAAAAATATGGTGTTTTCTGAAAATTAAACCATGTAAACATAATCTGGTACAACCTCTAAATACAATTATGAACCTGAAGATGAGCATAATATGAGCTCTTTAAAGCCTTCAGTCGGCTGCTGTCATGGCAACCCTTGAGAAACTAACTACCGTTCCGTCTCTGAGATCCAGAGTTTAATCAGAGTGTGTTTGTTCTGTGTCCGTGTGCAGCCGGACGAAGAGGAGAGCCGGGAGGAGCCAGAGGGAGAGGAGGGGGGGGTCACCTTCATCGCCCACGTTCCTGTTCCCTCGCAGAGAGAGGTCAACACACATACACACACACACACACACACACACACACACACACACACACACACACACACACACACACACACACACACACACATTTGTTCTTCTACCCTACGAGGACCCTGAAACCCTCAAAGTAAGAACTGTGGTTCTCTTGTAGGTGGAGGAGGCTCTGGTCCGGAGGAAGAAGATGGAGTTGTTGCAGCGTTACGCCAGCGAAACTCTTCAGGCTCAGAGTCAGACGGCCAAAACACTGCTGGGACTCTAACCTGTCTGTCTGCCTGCCTGTCTGTCTGTGTAAATATCAGCTCATTTTGTATTTGATCTGTTTTTTATTAAACGTTCTTCAGCTCAGTTTTTTCTTGTTGTGTTTTCTTTCTTCTACAGTTTTTAAAATAATAATTTATTTATTATTGTATAGAACCATGTGAGGCTTTTACAGAATCCCTTTTAAACACCAGGAAACATTTGTTAATGTAAATGACATCAGAATAAGTTCAGATGGAAACACTTGATGGATCTGTTACTAGTTTTAGAGCCTACAGTAATCGTTTCAGTTTAAAGGATTATAGATCTAGTTCTTCAATAGAGTGTATCTCACACCATAGTCAACTAATCAGATCAAACTGAACGTCCTACAGAATAGTGAAGATGTTTCCTAACTAGGGTTGTTTTATCTTCCTTCCTCTGAGGCTGCAACACAAGCGTCTGCTGGAAGTACGCTGGTCGCTACAGAAACAATAACTTACACGTTAAATTTGGAACCGATGATCAGATTTGAAACAAAATTTTCCAAATGATTCCAAGTTAGAAGCGGTTGTAAAGGTCTTTGGATGCCGGTCGGTAACTGTGAATATATGAATAAATGTTGATCAACTGAGAGATGTGTCTAGAACATTCCTGATACAGGCCTACATTAGAAATACTCTCTTCTTCAGAAATCACACATCAAATCTGTATCCAGTTTGAATTTGGATATGTTGAGCTCCTCAGAGTGTGTTTCAGTCTGCCAGCTGATTGGTTGATTGGTGGCAGCATTCTGCAGCATGTGATTGGCTGATTAACAGCTGAACGCTGCATGTGATGTCAGTCAGCCACATTTAATCAGACTGTGTGTGCCTCTGTGTGTGTGTGTGTGCCTGTGTCTGTCTGTGTGTGTGTGTGTGTGTGTGTGTGTGTGTGTGTGTGTGTGTGTGTGTCTGTCTCTCTGTGTGTGAGGCTCCTCCCCCTGATGATGTCACAGCCTTCAGTATAAATGTGCAGCAGCGTCTTTTTTGGACAGACAGACGTCATGTGGTGTCAGCGAGGTTTCCTGCAGACGGTCAGACGCATGTCCACCAGCAGACAGGTCAGTGTGTGTGTGTGTGTGTACTCTGGAAACTGCACAGAGTTTGGTTGGTGACTGATAAATGTAGTTCAGAAAATGGAAATACTGTTACCCATTTTAAGGCTTAATCTCATATTTAACTAAATAATTAAATGTTAATAGGAACTAAAACATTTAATATGAATGAAATCAGAGTTACATACCTATATAGGTGGATACAATGTACAGAAAATATGTGAATGAATAAATCAAATATGACATTTTATGGGGTTTCTTAAATACTCTGAAAATTACACAGAGTTTGGTTGGTGACTGATAAATGTAGAGCAGTAAAAAGTACAATATTTCCCCCTGACATCTACTAGTGGACAAGTAGAAAATAGCAAAGAGATACTCGAGGAAAGCACAAGTACCTTGCATTGTACGTAAGAACAGTAGTTGAGTAAATGTACTTAGTTACTTTCCACCTCAGGTTTTTGAAAATCTTTCTCATCAAATTTATCTTATCAAAACAAAAAGCTGATTCCTCCACCAACCATTTAAGGGCAAAAACATAAAATTAGTATTTTTCTTATATTGTATTTTTTTTTTTTAAATCATCTTTATTTTATTTTTTATTTTTTTAATTCAGGGAATGTTCTGTTATGTTAAAAAATACAAAATATATACATGTATATATACTTAAAACAGTATATTTGTGGTTAGATGAATACTGCAGCATTCTGTACTCAGGTTTCATGTTTTTTATGTATTTGTGTATATATATATATTTATATATATATATATATATATATATATATATATCTCGAACTTTCAATTCAAAATGGTGGACTTCCTGTTGGGTTTAGGGTATGGCTCCAATGACGTTTTCTGTACGTCTTGACATGTTACATATGTGTACCAAGTTTCGTGACTCTACGTTAAACATACTGCAGGGGCTCATTTTTTTTAAATTTTGTAGGGGGCGCTAGCGAGCCATATTTTTGCGCGCCTATTCCCGAAACCCTTAAAATACGTAAATTTTCACCAGACTTGATGCGACCGCCAAATTTGGTGAGTTTTTGAATATGTTAAGCCCCTCAAAAAGCCAATTCATTTGCCGGGAAAAAGAAAGAAAGAAAGAATAATTCCTTCAGTTCCAATAGGGCCTTCGCCGCTGTCGGCGCTCGGGCCCTAATAATATTTTGTCTTCTGTCTCCGTCAGGCGGGCGTCCTCTTCGACGTAGACGGTGTCCTGCTCCGTGGCGGCTCTTTAATTCCCGCCGCTCGTCGAGCTTTCCGGAAGCTTCTGGACCGAAACAACAACTTTCTGTTTCCTGTCGTGTTCGTCACCAACGCAGGAAGCTGTCAGAGACACCACAAGGCCCAGCAGCTGTCTCACCTTCTGGACGTCCAGGTAGACAGACAGACAGACAGACAGACAGAGACAGAAATACAGACAGACAGATAGACAGACATATTATATGTTATATGTTATATAGTATATTTTATATGTTATATATTATATAAAGTGTGTCTCTGTCTGTAGATCTCTCCGGAGCAGGTGGTTCTTTCCCACAGTCCTTTGCGGATGTTAAAGAGTTTCCATGATAAGTGCGTGCTGGTGTCGGGACAGGGACCGCTGACCGACATCGCCAACTCGTATCCTTCATATCGGACCTCTGCCCCGCCTCATCTCCATGGCAACGGTAGCTGAGGCTCATGGGTACTGTAGAAAACAGAACAGAAGTGTCCTTTCTGGTCTTCAAAGCTGAACAGTTACCTAGTAACAGTGTGAAGTCCTCCCAAAACAGGCTTTGTTCAAAGTTGTATTGCTTTTTTCAAGAAAAAAGAATTTGATGTTTTTTTGCCTTTTTGTCTTTGTTTTGGAAGTTTTTTTCTCAATGCTTCTGATTTTAAGTTGTTAATATGTTCTCATCATCATCAGAAGAGTTTCCCGAGCGTTTGAAGTCTTAACGTGAGGTCAGTTTGGGTTTTCAGAAGGTGGTGAATGTGGAGCAGCTGAGAGAACATCACCCCCTGCTGGACATGGTGGAGCACGGCACCAGACCCAAACCCCCGGTCAGTACTCAAAATACTATCATCTATATATAAACCATCTATATACTATCATCTATATATAAACCATCTATATATACTATCATCTATATATAAACCATCTATATACTATCATCTATATATAAACCATCTATATACTATCATCTATATATAAACCATCTATATATACTATCATCTATATATAAACCATCTATATACTATCATCTATATATAAACCATCTATATATACTATCATCTATATATAAACCATCTATATACTATCATCTATATATACTATCATCTATATATAAACCATCTATATATACTATCATCTATATATAAACCATCTATATACTATCATCTATATATAAACCATCTATATACTATCTATATATAAACCATCTATATATACTATCATCTATATACTATCATCTATATATACTATCATCTATATATAAACCATCTATATACTATCATCTATATATAAACCATCTATATACTATCATCTATATATAAACCATCTATATACTATCATCTATATATAAACCATCTATATATACTATCATCTATATATAAACCATCTATATACTACCATCTATATATACTATCATCTATATACTATCATCTATATATAATCCATCTATATACTATCATCTATATATACTATAATTTATATATAAACCATCTATATACTATCATCTATATATAAACCATCTATATACTATCATCTATATATACTATTATCTATATACTATCATCTATATATACTATCATCTATACACACTATCATCTATAGACTATCATCTATATATAAACCATCTATATACTATCATCTATATATACACTATCATCTATATACTATCATCTATATATACTATCATCTATATATACACTATCATCTATATACTATCATCTCAATATACTATCATCTAAATATACCATCATCTATATACTATCATCTATATACAATCATCTCAATATACTATCATCTAAATATACCACCATCTATATACTATCATCTATATACTATCATCTCAATATACTATCATCTAAATATACCACCATCTATATACTATCATCTATATATACTATCATCTATATATACTATCATCTATATATACACTATCATCTCAATATACATACTATCATCTCAATATACTATCATCTAAATATACCATCATCTATATACTATCATCTAAATATACTATCATCTATATACTATCGTCTATATATACTATCATCTATATACTATCATCTATATACTATCGTCTAAATATACTATCATCTATATACTATCGTCTATATATACTATCATCTATATACTATCATCTATATATTCTATCATCTCAATATACTATCATCTATATACTATCATCTATATATACTATCATCTATATACTATCATCTAAATATACCATCATCTATATACTATCATCTATATATACTATCATCTATATACTATCATCTATATATACTATATCTATATATACTATCATCTAAATATACCATCATCTATATACTATCATCTATATATACTATCATCTATATACTATCATCTATATATACTATATCTATATATACTATCATCTCAATATACTATCATCTAAATATACCATCATCTATATACTATCATCTATATATACTATCATCTATATACCATCATCTAAATATACTATCATCTATATACTATCGTCTATATATACTATCATCTATATACTATCATCTATATATACTATCATCTCAATATACTATCATCTAAATATACCATCATCTATATACTATTATCTAAATATACTATCATCTATATACTATCGTCTAAATATACTATCATCTATATACTATCGTCTATATATACTATCATCTATATACTATCATCTCAATATACTATCATCTATATACTATCATCTATATATACTATCATCTATATATACCATCATCTATATACTATCATCTATATATACTATCATCTATATACTATCATCTATATATACTATATCTATATATACTATCATCTCAATATACTATCATCTAAATATACCATCATCTATATATACTATCATCTATATACCATCATCTAAATATACTATCATCTATATACTATCGTCTATATATACTATTATCTATATACTATCATCTATATATACTATCATCTATACACACTATCATCTATAGACTATCATCTATATATAAACCATCTATATACTATCATCTATATATACACTATCATCTATATACTATCATCTATATATACTATCATCTATATATACACTATCATCTATATACTATCATCTATATATACTATCATCTATATACTATCATCTCAATATACTATCATCTAAATATACCATCATCTATATACTATCATCTATATACAATCATCTCAATATACTATCATCTAAATATACCACCATCTATATACTATCATCTATATACTATCATCTCAATATACTATCATCTAAATATACCACCATCTATATACTATCATCTATATATACTATCATCTATATATACTATCATCTATATATACACTATCATCTCAATATACATACTATCATCTCAATATACTATCATCTAAATATACCATCATCTATATACTATCATCTAAATATACTATCATCTATATACTATCGTCTATATATACTATCATCTATATACTATCATCTATATACTATCGTCTAAATATACTATCATCTATATACTATCGTCTATATATACTATCATCTATATACTATCATCTATATATTCTATCATCTCAATATACTATCATCTATATACTATCATCTATATATACTATCATCTATATACTATCATCTAAATATACCATCATCTATATACTATCATCTATATATACTATCATCTATATACTATCATCTATATATACTATATCTATATATACTATCATCTAAATATACCATCATCTATATACTATCATCTATATATACTATCATCTATATACTATCATCTATATATACTATATCTATATATACTATCATCTCAATATACTATCATCTAAATATACCATCATCTATATACTATCATCTATATATACTATCATCTATATACCATCATCTAAATATACTATCATCTATATACTATCGTCTATATATACTATCATCTATATACTATCATCTATATATACTATCATCTCAATATACTATCATCTAAATATACCATCATCTATATACTATTATCTAAATATACTATCATCTATATACTATCGTCTAAATATACTATCATCTATATACTATCGTCTATATATACTATCATCTATATACTATCATCTCAATATACTATCATCTATATACTATCATCTATATATACTATCATCTATATATACCATCATCTATATACTATCATCTATATATACTATCATCTATATACTATCATCTATATATACTATATCTATATATACTATCATCTCAATATACTATCATCTAAATATACCATCATCTATATATACTATCATCTATATACCATCATCTAAATATACTATCATCTATATACTATCGTCTATATATACTATCATCTATATACTATCATCTATGTATACTATCATCTCAATATACTATCATCTAAATATACCATCATCTATATACTATCATCTAAATATACTATCGTTTAAATATACTATCATCTATATACTATCGTCTATATATACTATCATCTATATATACTATCATCTCAATATACTATCATCTATATACTATCATCTATATATACTATCATCTATATACTATCATCTATATATACTATCATCTCAATATACTATCATCTATATATACTATCATCTATATATACTATCATCTCAATATACTATCATCTATATACTATCATCTATATATACTAACATCTATATACTATCATCTAAATATACCATCATCTATATACTATCATCTATATATACTATCATCTCAATATACTATCATCTATATACTATCATCTATATATACTATCATCTATATACTATCATCTATATACTATCGTCTAAATATACTATCATCTATATATACTATCATCTATATACTATCATCTATATATACTATCATCTATATATACTATCATCTCAATATACTATCATCTAAATATACCATCATCTATATACTATCATCTATATATACTATCATCTATATATACTATATCTATATATACTATCATCTCAATATACTATCATCTAAATATACCATCATCTATATACTATCATCTATATATACTATCATCTATATACCATCATCTAAATATACTATCATCTATATACTATCGTCTATATATACTATCATCTATATACTATCATCTATATATACACTATCATCTCAATATACTATCATCTAAATATACCATCATCTATATACTATCATCTAAATATACTATCATCTATATACTATCGTCTAAATATACTATCATCTATATACTATAGTCTATCTATATACTATCATCTATATATACTATCATCTATATATACTATCATCTATATATACTATCATCTATATACTATCATCTATATATACTATCATCTCAATATACTATCATCTAAATATACCATCATCTATATACTATCATCTATATATACTATCATCTATATACCATCATCTAAATATACTATCATCTATATACTATCGTCTATATATACTATCATCTATATACTATCATCTAAATATACTACCATCTATATACTATCATCTATATATACTATCATCTATATATACTATCATCTCAATATACTATCATCTATATATACTATCATCTATATACTATCATCTATATATACTATCATCTAAATATACCATCATCTATATACTATCATCTCAATATACTATCATCTATATACTATCATCTATATATACTATCATCTATATACTATCATCTATATATACTATCATCTCAATATACTATCATCTATATATACTATCATCTCAATATACTATCATCTATATACTATCATCTATATATACTATCATCTATATACTATCATCTATATATACTATCATCTATATACTATCATCTATATACTATCGTCTAAATATACTATCATCTATATATACTATCATCTATATACTATCATCTATATATACTATCATCTATATATACTATCATCTCAATATACTATCATCTAAATATACCATCATCTATATACTATCATCTATATATACTATCATCTATATATACTATATCTATATATACTATCATCTCAATATACTATCATCTAAATATACCATCATCTATATACTATCATCTATATATACTATCATCTATATACCATCATCTAAATATACTATCATCTATATACTATCGTCTATATATACTATCATCTATATACTATCATCTATATATACTATCATCTCAATATACTATCATCTAAATATACCATCATCTATATACTATCATCTAAATATACTATCATCTATATACTATCGTCTAAATATACTATCATCTATATACTATAGTCTATCTATATACTATCATCTATATATACTATCATCTATATATACTATCATCTATATACTATCATCTATATATACTATCATCTCAATATACTATCATCTAAATATACCATCATCTATATACTATCATCTATATATACTATCATCTATATACCATCATCTAAATATACTATCATCTATATACTATCGTCTATATATACTATCATCTATATACTATCATCTAAATATACTACCATCTATATACTATCATCTATATATACTATCATCTCAATATACTATCATCTAAATATACTATCATCTATATACCATCATCTAAATATACCATCATCTATATACCATCATCTATATACTATCATCTATATATACTATCATGTATTTATACTATCATCTATATATACTATCATATATATATATATATATATATATATATATATATATATATATATATATATATATATATATATATATATATATATATATCATATATATACTATCATATATATCGTGTCGAGCTGTGTGGAAAGATTGACTCAGGAGACAGAGTTACAGATTCTAAGCTGTTTATTTGACATTAAACACTCACTAACCATCAGCTTTAGTGAAGATTTAAGAAACGTGGAAAGTTATTATAAAGTTAATGATTATAATTCCTTGTTAATGGTTAATGAATACTTTGTAAAGCATTTATAAACATTATATTATAGATATTAGTCAACAAATAATCAGTAATCATTTCTTTTTGACATAATTATTATAACGTGTTACCTAAATGACAACATGAACTAAAGAACCTTCTGTAAGATTAACTTTCAACAACAACAATCAATAATCTGGAATAAACAGTGTTATTATAATTATAATGTGTGTTGAAGTTACAGGATGTTAATCACCTCACTGTGAACATATTAATTCATAAGATAAATGATTAAAAGATTCATCAACATAAAATATTCAGACAGCAGTTCACTGTTGATATATGGTTGTTGGTTATAAATGTTTAAATGTTCTATGGATTAACAAACAGTCAAAGTTTAACAGTGAAAAGCCTCTTAAAGAAAACGTCACTTTAAAGATATAATTTATAATCAAAGGGAAGCCCCCACCCCACCACTACTGATTTTAGCTGTTTGACCTTTTTAGATAAATCCTGAAAATAATCTATTCCTGTTGTACAGTCACACAGACCTGCACTGGTAATATCTTCACTTTATAATCAGTGTCAATGAATGGAAACATCCTCTCAGTGAAAGTGTGTGTGAAGGTGTGTATGTGTGTGTTAGTATCAAGATCAGAGAACGACAGCTTTCCTCTGTTCCAGTCCAGAGTCACTTTGATCCTCTGGAGCTTCTTCTGCACAAAGAGATCAGTGACTGGATCTGGTGGTGACCATGCTGAGTATTTACCTTCATCGAACCCTAAGCAACAAAATCCAGATGTTATGTCTCCCTTCCTCTGGACAGACTCTGCTAACACACCCAGTATCCAGGCTGTACTGTCTCCAACCTCGACATCCCAGCTGTGAGTCCCTGAGTTAAAGCCCTCAGAGCCCAGGACAGAGGGGTAATCATCAATCCTCTCTGGATTATCAGGAAGCTGCTTATATTCTCCTCGTCTCACACTGGTCAGATCTTCAGACAGGATGAGCCTTGAACCAGCAGTGTTTGGGTCCAGAACCAGAGGAGTGTAGGAGACCATGTCCTTCATCTTGTTCCAGATGTTGAAGCTCAGGTTGCCCAGGTGTTTGGCCTCATCTATCAGAGTTCCTGGGAGCAGCTGTGGATCATCCAGCAGGGGGCGCTGCTGGACTCGTTCCACTGCAGCCTTGTAGTTGATCAGGAATGAGACGTCTTCAGCTCTCAGATCCTCCTCTGTGGCTCTGATTGTGTCTGAAAGAGCTGCTATCTCTCTGCTCAGAGCCTCCATCTTCTCCTTCATCCTCTGATTCTTCTCCTCCTCTTCCTCCCTCAGCGCAGCCATCCTGGCCTCCTCTTCATCTTCTAGAAACTGGTGAAGCTTCTTAAACTGATCCTTAATCTGTGTCTCTGTGAGTCGGGCCTGGACCTTCATGTGTTTTGCTGTTTGATTAAACTTCACTTTAACTTGTTGAAACACCTTCAACTTCTCCTTTAAGGGCTCCAGAGTTTCCTGAAGTTTCTTCTTGTGTTGTCGTGCAGCTTCATCGATGGGTCTAAATCTGTGGCTGGAGTGTTTTTCTGAATCTCTGCAGACGACACAAACTGGCTGCTGATGGTCCAGACAGAAGAGTTTGAGTTTCTCAGAGTGCAGACTGCAGAGAGCCTCTGAAGCTCTCTGATCTCTCTGCTGTAAGAAGGACTCACACAAGTTCTTCAACACCCGGTTTAACGGTGGTTCATCCTTTGAAGATCTTCTCTTACAAACTGGACAGTCTCTGATCGGTCTATCTGTCCACCAGCTCTGCAGACAGTCTTTACAGAAGCTGTGGCTACATGACAGAAGAACAGGACCTCTAAAGACTTCATGACAGATTGGACAGCAGAGATCCTCCTCTGATCTGGAAGCCATTTAGTCTCTGAGTGAAGCTGAAAACACAGCAGACAGAAAGTCTAGTCAGTCAAGGCTCCCCTCCCTCCTCTACTAACTTCACAGTTTTTAGTCCAACTCACCTTCAGCGTGTGGAGAGTCAGCAGGTTGAAGCAGCAGTGTTGTAGTTTTCCACGTTTCTCTCCTGTAGCTGAACTCACTCAGAGGAAGTTGTTAGTTTGGTCTGAAGGTGAATCTGATCCTCTGTTTTTCAGTCTGTGTCTCTTTAGTGAGGACGAAGAACAAACTGTTTCCTGGTTTGTCTCAGGTGAGGGGTGGAGCTCTGTCACGCCTCTTCTGCTAAATGTTGCTTCACCTGTAACACAGGGGTGTGTCTCATTCCTGAGTGGTGATGCTGGATATGTAGACTGATGCAACAGCAGTGGTGTAGTCTACGTGATACGCATGTAAACGCAGTATACCCACTAAGAAAGATCCAGGATTTCCATATACCCCAATGACACACAACAACAAACTTTCCATTATAATTTTGATTTATTTTGAATTGTCAAGTGTTTTTTTTCTTCACATAGGCTAAATTAAGGTATTTTCACCATAACGTGGTTAAACGTCTTAAAAGTTATCTGAATGCAGGAAATGACGTCTGTGATGCTCAAAACTTCCCTGGGGGAGGACACCCAGACTCCCCACTAGGATATATATATACAGTTCAGTTTACCCACTACACTACATTAAACTACACCACTGTGCAACAGATATGTTTATGTTCAAAATAAGTGTGAATGTAGTGGAGGAGTAAAAATAAAAGATATCAGACAGACCGCTCAGCCACTCCCTGAAACTTACGTTCACATTGAGTCTTTGTTCTTCAGTTTGTGGATTCAGCAGCTGGTTGAAGTGGTAGAGTCCCAGTATTCCCAGTACTCCCTCCTGTAGATGTCCTCTCTCAGTAGAAGTGGTAGCGTCCCAGTATTCCCAGTACTCCCTCCTGTAGATGTCCTCTCTCAGTAGAAGTGTTGGTCCGAAGGTGTGTCTTATTGTGTGTGAGGTAGAATAACAAGCTGTTTCCTTGTTCATCTCAGGTCAGATGAGTCATGTGTTCATCATTCTAGTTTGTCAGGTTGAGTTTCATTCCACACTGATTAATCATTTCTTTAGTCCCCATCACAAACTGTAAACTACTTCTGTCTTTGTCTTGAGTGTGTAGTTTATTCACACAACAGTTACTGTTCAAGCTAAAACTATATCAGATAATCTCAGCATGCAAATTTGTTCCTTCAATTCAATTCAATTTTATTTATAGTATCAAATCATAACAAGAGTTAACTCAAGACACTTTACAGATAGTATAGATAGTAGATCTAGACCACACTCTATAATTTACAAAGACCCAACAATTTCAGTAATTCCCCAAAGCGCAAGCATTTAGTGCGACAGTGGTGGGCAAATCTTCCTTTTAGAGAGAATCCTCTGTGGTGAGAAAAACTTCCTTTTAGGGAGAAACCTGGGACAGACCCATCTCTTGGTAGGTGGTGTCTGACGGTGCCGGTTGGGGGTGTAATGAACAATGGCAATAATAGTCACAATAAAGATAATGGAACTATGACTAGAAATAATAGTAGTTGTAGTTCATGGCGTAGCAGGGCACTGCAGGGCATAGCATTGTGTAGCAGGATGTAGCAGGGCACTGCAACGCCTCACTCCCTAACTATAAGCTTTATCAAAGAGGAGAGTTTTAAGTTTACTCTTAAATGTGGTGACGGTGTCTGCCTCCCGAACCCAGACTGGGAGCTGGTTCCACAGGAGAGGAGCCTGATAGCTAAATGCTCTGGCTCCCATTCTACTTTTAGAGACTCTAGGAACCACAAGTAGCTCTGAATTCTGGGAGCGTAGTGCTCTAGTGGGACAATAAGGTACTAAGAGCTCTTCAATATATGATGGTGCTTGACTATTTAGAGCTTTGTAGGTCAGAAGAAGGATTTTAAATTCAATCCTGGATTTTACAGGAAGCCAATGCAGAGAAACTAGTACAGGAGAAATATGATCTCTTTTCTTAGTTCTTGTCAGAACATGTGCTGCAGCATTCTGGATCAGCTGGAGAGTCCTAAGGGACTTATTTGAGCAACCTAATAGTAAGGAATTACAGTAGTCCAGCCTGGAAGTAACGAATGCATGGACTAGTTTTTCAGCATCGTTTTGAGACAGGATGTTCCTAGTTTTGGCAATGTTACGGAGGTAAAAAAAAGGCTGTTCTTGAGGTTTGTTTTAGATGGGCGTTGAAGGATATATCCTGATCAAAAATAACTCCTAGATTTCTGACAGTAGTGCTGGAGGCCAGGGCAATGCCATCCAGACTAGCTATATCTTTAGATAATGAAGTTAGGAGGTGTTTAGGGCCCAGCACAATCACTTCAGTTTTGTTTGAGTTTAACATCAGAAAATTGTAGGTCATCCAGGTTTTTATATCTTTAATGCATTCTTGAAGTTTAACTAACTGACTGGTTTCGTCTGGCTTGATTGATAGGTATAATTGGATGTCATCTGCATAACAGTGAAAGTTAATTGAATGTTTCCTAATAATATTGCGGAAGCATATATAAGTAGAATAGAATTGGTCCAAACACTGAGCCTTGTGGAACGCCATGGATAACTTTAGCGTGCCTGGAGGATTCATCGTTAACATTAACAAATTGAGATTGATCAGAGAAATAGGACTTGGACTGGGAGGGTTTTGAGGGGGTATTCTAGTAATCTGTGTTTTCTGTTTCAGTCGTCTCCTCTGCAGACGTTTCCTCAAATAGAAGGTAAATACAAACACTGTTTAAAAACATAGAAATGGAGTTTAAAATTAAAAGAAACCACAACAAGCTGGTACTGTTTCTCATTGAATTCCTGTGTTGCCGTAGCGATCATCCTGTTCGGAGAGCCAATCAGATGGGAGACCAACCTGCAGCTGCTGATTGACGTGCTGCTGACCAATGGGAGTCCGGCTGGCATGCATGCTCTGGCGGCGTCGCAGCTGCCCGTGCTCGCCTGCAACATCGACCTCACATGGATGGCAGAGGCGCCGTCTCCACGGTAACAACACACCACAGGAAGGGAATTTGTGAATCATAGGATGGCGATGAATATTTTGCCCTTGTCACTACCTGATGTGAGTCGAGTGCAGATGTGAGTTGCGCATGCGTCACTTTGCGACAGGTGTTGGAGCTTCGCAAAGGACGACTTGTGAGGATTGTTCAAGTCATACAGATATAACGTTTGCCAGGTTATTCTTTGTGAGAAAACTACTACTATGTTTGTTTGTGATCCTCGCTAGAGGCTGAAGTAGCCTCCAAGAACCTGCTAACAAGAGACTTCTGTAATGCCAATACAATAAAAATGGACGTAATAACGAAGTTGGTTCACTGCTGGCTACAAGTTAGCAATCAATCACAACACAGGCTGTCACTTGAATGGTGTTTTGAGCTAACATTAGCAATCAAACAATCATAGATAGCTAAAACGTTTGCTGGATCCGGATCCCTTGGCGTTATGCCGTAAACCGTTTAAATCTGAGCATGCGCTATTCACATCTGCACTCGACTCCCATCGGGTAGTGACACCCTGACTACGCCCAAACTAATTCTATTAGTCTTCCAAACTACTTCCTAATTAGGCATGTCTTTTTACGTGATCACTTACATAAAATGAATGAAAATGTTACTTAAATAAAAGTGTGTAAGTATCAGGATGTTCATGCTGTTACTGTAGGTTTGGTCATTGGTCACGGGATGTTCCTGCTGTGGTACTGTACGTACACACCGCTGCCAACTTGAGCTGCAAAAGAAGCTCTGGCCGCCCGGTCAAGGACACTTGTCAAAAAGTACGGGGAAGTTTTTGATGCTTTGGCCGCTCTAACGTGACGCATCTGTATGTAAATATATGTATATGTAAATATTAGTTATTCTCAACCTATTTTCATTTATATATTTGATTACAATGCTACACAGCTCTGTTACACTTATGCTAGTAGATCGTTGATCAGCTGTTTCTCCGTGAAGAGACAGAGTGAGAGAAAATGGTGCGCAACAGATCAGCTGTTTTTCTGAAGGGATAGTCAACAAGTCGGCTCTTTAGATCAGATTGTGGTCACCACTACGTATTTTCTTGTCTTTGTTTTTGGTAGTAAAATTTGGACACTGCTCTAAAAATCATCATCACACACTTCACCAACTCACCGGAGACACCAACTATCCCAGCTATTTCATCCCATGCCTCGTTTTTTTTTAACTGGTCTCTATACGCAAACAAAGTTATATCATAAATTATAGGAAACCCAGTAACAGCGATGATGAGCTTTTCCTCCATTTTCTCGGAACTAATGTTCTGGTAGGAACGAAAGTTTACATCGTATGTTTCTCTGGGATCAGCCAGCATGAAGGACGTCTATATTCTGATTGGTTGCTGGTCGTTTGCTGCTGAACCGCGTCATAGCTCATTACCATAAAGTTGACCAAACTTCAACTTTCTGACACGCCCAAAACACAACGCCGATGGGTTTGCCGCTCCTTGCTTCTGAGAGAAGCCGGCTTCCTTTGAAAATGAATGACTTCCGGTAACTTTGAAGCTCAAGTCGGCGGTGGTGTGTACGTACAGTTACTGTAGATTATAGGATGTTCCTGCTGTGTAACCGTAGGTTTGGTCACGGGATGTTCCTGCTGTGTCTGGAGTCGGTCTACAGGAAGCTGACGGGTCGAGAGCTGCAGTACGAGGCGCTGCTGGGGAAGCCGAGCCTGCTGACGTACCGCTACGCTGAGCGCCAGCTGAGACTGCAGAACCACGGCCGCAAGCTGAGCACTGTCTACGCCATCGGGTAACTAAACCGGAAAAAAGTACTTGCACTATCTGTAGTATCTGTAAACACGCTTTTTGGGACCATTTTTAACACGCTTTGAAAAAAATGTCGACACTTTTTTCAACTCTTGTTTTTAATGTCTTTGCTACACTGTTTAAAACATTTGAGGCGTTTCCATTTAATGCTTTCTTTATACATTTGTTTCCGCATTTTTTAAAAGTTTTTTTCGCAGCTTTTTTCAATGCTTGTTTTTGATGTTATTTTCTACATTTTTTTAACGTTTTCTACAGGTTTTTACATTTTTTTCAATGTCTTTTGACACTTCAGGAAAGAAAGAAAGACACAGACTATGCCGTCTGGTAATCAAACCTTCTCCTTGTTGCCTAGAGACAACCTGATGACGGATATCTACGGAGCTAACCTGTACGACCGCTACCTGAGTCAGCAGCATGCTGCCATGACGACCACCACCAAGCTCGTTGCCCAGGGAACGGGCAGTCAGGTGACGATGACGGTGCCAGAGGAGGAGGAGCTGGTGTCTGCCGCCGCTCAGTGCCGCTCCATCCTGGTAGGTACCAAACACAGGAAGTTACATCATCAATACAACATCCTGGTAGGTACCAAACACAGGAAGTTACATCATCAACACAACATCCGTACCAGACACTGACTATAAGTAAGGGTAATGCCCGACCAGCGCTTTTTTCAACATTTTTGTTGCTTGTTTCTCCATTGTTGCATCGTCTGTGTTTTTCCAACAACAGCAGCTGCAGATTGTTACATGCTGGTGTCGCAATCCTCTACAGTGAAATACAGTCACACTTTACACCGTTTAGCGTTAGCTGTCAGCATTTTAACCGTTTTTAATCCAGCTACTAGCTAGCGGTAGGCTAACATTAGCTGCTGTCGAGTATAGTGTTAACTAGCTAGTGGTAGGCTAACGTTAGCTGCTGTTGAGTATAGTGTTAACTAGCGTCATGTGCAGCGATGACTGTAACGTCTGTTTCAGAGCATCAGAGAGAAGTGCTAGTGTTAACTAGCTAGCGGTAGGCTAACGTTAGCTGCTGTTGAGTATAGTGTTAATTAGCTAGCGGTAGGCTAACGTTAGCAGCTGTTGAGTATAGTGTTAATTAGCTAGCGGTAGGCTAACGTTAGCTGCTGTTGAGTATAGTGTTAACTAGCTAGCGGTAGGCTAACGTTAGCTGCTGTTGAGTATAGTGTTAACTAGCTAGCGGTAGGCTAACGTTAGCAGCTGTTGAGTATAGTGTTAACTAGCTAGCAGTAGGCTAACGTTAGCTGCTGTTGAGTATAGTGTTAACTAGCGTCACGTGCAGCGATGTTTCTGTTTCCTGTGACGTCTGTTTCAGAGCATCAGAGAGAAGAGCAGACATATCAGTGGCACCAGAATGAGGCACCGAAATCGGCGTTGCTATTCCTGCAGCAGCAGGATATGTTACGAGGAAGTACGGCAAAATAGTAGCCTGTTAGGCACGACGCAAAGCCGAGTGAAGTGAAAATGAATTAATAAATGGCAGCATGCGATTAATACGATTAAAAAAAATTAATGCATTATGCTCGACCCTAGTATAAAGTAGTTGTATGAACAGCGTCTCCACCTGTACTCCCTCTCTCTGTCCCCAGGTGTGCACAGGTGTGTATAACCCCAGCGACGGTAACACAGCGGTCTCAGAGTCGGTGTTCCACGGCCACAGAGACCTGGTCCTGGATCTGGAGCTAGTGGAGCCGCATCACGTGGTGGAGGACGTGGAGGAGGCTGTCGACCTGCTGCTGCAGCGGGAGAACCTGACCTCTGACCTCTGACCCATATGACCTCTGACCTCTGACCCATATGACCTCTGGCTGCAGCTGATGTCAGTCAACACATGATATGAGTCCTGTATGTAGTTACAGCTACACCAGTGCTAAAACTAAATGATAAGGCTGTCAGCATTAACGCGTTAATCGCGATGCGATTAAGGGCCGAGCATAACGCTTTAATTTTTTTTTAATTGCATTAATCGCATGCCGGCATTTATTAATTTATTTTACACTTCACTCGGCTTTGCGTGGTGCCTAACAGGCTACTATTTTGACCCTTTGCAGCACCGTTACTTCTCATCAAGCTGCCACTTCCTCCTAACACATCCTGCTGCTGCAGGCTGCAGCATGATGGAGAAACACAGCAGCAATAACTCTGAATGGAGCTTTTTATTTTCCAAAACTCCCGGATGGCTCGTAGACAAGTCGAAAGCCATATGCACGTTGTGTAAAGCCGAATTAAAATATCACCGAAGCACGTTAAGCTTGAGCTACCACCTACGGAGCTAAGCATAGTAGTACAGTTATTAATGTTGATGCTACCCGCTAGCATGCTACCCACTCAGGCAAAGCACTATTTTGGAGAGTGCTACTCGCCGACCTGTGGATGAAACCAAATCCCAAAAAATTACTACAGCTCTTGCGAAACGGGTGGCAACTAACTGCAGACCTGTCAGCATCGTAGAGGACTCGGGTCTTAAAGACGTACTACGGTTGGCATGTTCTGACCTGTCTCGTTGCCGTCGAGGGGGACAGTAGTTTTCACGGATACACAGCCTGTATGACACGGAGAAAGCAGCCACACTGGAACAGCTGCAAGGTGCTGCAAACGCTGTCTCATTAACTGGTGATCACTGGACGTCAGTGAGGAATCAACATTATTTAGGAGTTACTAAACACTAGATTGACTCTGGTAAGGATAGGGATTTTTAGTTTTTTAGTTAATTACTTGGAGGAATGGTGCAATAATGACAGATTCACACATTTTTCTTTTGTTTACAGTAAATAAATAATTACAAATCTTAAAATCAAGTTCATAAAGTAACTTTCTTTGCATTCATTTGATTCCCAATCAAGATAGACTGGTAAAAATTGCTTTTGATTGTTAATATGGACTTAAAAACTGCAAAATAATAGAATTTTAATCATGTGATAAAATATGCGATTAATCGCGATTAACTATAGAAATTCAGCGATTAATCACGATTAAAAAAAATTAAATCGTTTGACAGCCATAATAAATACTTTCACCCAGGAAACACGGTTTTGTTTTCTTTATTACTTTTTTTTTATTGATTTTTGAGTTTAACAGACACACCAACAACTGAAAAAAGTATATATACTGTACATATATATATATAAAAACGAACAGCAGACGCTGCATTGTCTTCAGACTAAGTTCAAAGAAGTATGGAAAGAAATGTACGGTCGAATGTCTTTTCAGCATCCAATGAAATTGTAAACGCTGGGGTTTTATGGGTATTAAGATAGTGAATGGCATTAAGTGCTCGACGTACATTGTCTGTGCCATATCTTCATTTCACAAATCCTGCCTGATCAGGATTAATAATTTTAGGAAGAACATTTTCAAGCCTGTGGGCCAGTACTACAACTATTTTGTAGTCCACATTAGGCTAATAGGTCTGTATGATGAACAGTCCAAGGGTTTTTGTCTTTTTTTAAGAGTAGGCTAATTGAGGCGTATCCCCAAGAGGGAGGAATATCACCCTTCAGAATATTATTAATAGCAGGCATCAAAATTGGGTAGATTTCTGGCCAAAATTTCTTGTAATATTCTAGTGGAAACCCATCAGGCCCTGGACTCTCGGGAGAGTTATAATCCTGTACAGCGCCTGTACCCGCTAACAACTGTAACACATCTACCAACGGTCCCTGAAAGCACCGTCATCTGGCGGCGCCTGTACCCGCTAACAACTGTAACACAACTACCAACGGTCCCTGAAAGCACCGTCATCTGGCGGCGCCTGTACCCGCTAACAACTGTAACACAACTACCAACGGTCCCTGAAAGCACCGTCATCTGGCGGCGCCTGTACCCGCTAACAACTGTAACACAACTACCAACGGTCCCTGAAAGCACCGTCATCTGGCGGCGCCTGTACCCGCTAACAACTGTAACACAACTACCAACGGTCCCTGAAAGCACCGTCATCTGGCGGCGCCTGTACCCGCTAACAACTGTAACACAACTACCAACGGTCCCTGAAAGCACCGTCATCTGGCGGCGCCTGTACCCGCTAACAACTGTAACACAACTACCAACGGTCCCTGAAAGCACCGTCATCTGGCGGCGCCTGTACCCGCTAACAACTGTAACACAACTACCAACGGTCCCTGAAAGCACCGCCATCTGGCGGCGCCTGTACCCGCTAACAACTGTAACACAACTACCAACGCGGAGACAAAGGGCCGCGGCTCGGATTCGAACCCCGGCTGCTGCCAAGGACTCAGCATGCATCACCGGGGAGCTCGAGACGCCACAATTCTGTCTTTTAATTTGAGTTTGAGTTTAACTGTGATGAAATGTGCTTTATGAATAAAATAATAATAATATATATATAATAAAAAATAAAAACATTTTAATAATCTAATGTTTGATGCTGATTGACTGACTGTTTGATCTCAGGTTAAATCCTAAATACTCAATCAGCTGTAAACTACGGAGGATAATGATGAACCTGCAACCGTTTTAACAATGTTTCTAATCTTTTTTTATTTTATTGTTTAATCCTCCTTTTTGTTTTTCCTCCGTGTGTGTGTGTGTGTGTGTGTGTGTCAGAGTTCCTCATGGGGGAGACAGTATTATTACCGGCATTACGCGACAGACACTTTGAACTGATGTAGTTTCCTGAAAGAGTTACTACCTAACATATAAAAGTCCTAATAAATACTTCTCACAACTTATATGGGAGCTATGGGAGTTCACCCCTTCTTTCTCACAAAATGCTTGTACTATAGACTGTTAATATTAATATTTACAGTCTATGTAGCTTTAAACGTGACAGTTAGGAGAGTTTATTTAAGTGTTCATGTGTTCATCTTTTAACTAAATAATTACCAAACAGTTTCTGTGATCTAACTGCTGTAAGATCAGGATTGCATCTGAATCCTCCTGAGTTATTAGAAGAATCTGAACAGACATTAATATTAATATATTTATTATAAAATAATAATAATATAAAATTATTGTTAGAACAGCGTAGAAAGAGCGACAGAGATTAAAACATGAAACTGTAACTTAAGCTTTATTCTACAATGTTGCCGGTTTATTTAACTTTTTTGGTACTTTTTTTTAGACGTTTTTTAGTTTTTTTTAACATTGATGTTGCTTGCAGCTGTCTGTCCATGTAGAAAAAGAAAATGTATCAGTCACCAACCAAACTCTGTGTAATTTTCAGAGAATTTAAGAAACTCCACAAAATGTCTCATTTTATTTATTCATTCAGATATTTTCTGTACATTTTATTGGTACGTAACTCTGATGTAGTCTAAAAACACGAAAATCAGCCTTAAAATAAAGCCAAGATGGGTTATATGTAAGGTGAGGTACTTCATACACTTTTTAATGTTCTACATTTATCTGTCAGTTGGATAATGATTTGCAATTTCTTTCTTTAAATACATAGAAAATTGAGTTTGGTTGGTGGAGGAATCAGAAAGATTTTGTTTTTTATCAGATCAGATTTTAAGAGAAAGATTTAAAATATAAAAACAGAGGTTGAAAATAACTGAATACATTTACTCAACTACAACTTTAAGGAACTTTTACTCAAGTATTTCTCAGTACATCTCAGAGGGAAACAACATTACTGCTCTACATTTATCAGTCACCAACCAAACTCTGTGCAACTCTGAGTATTTAAGAAACCCCACAACATGTCACATTTTATTTATTCTTTCAGATGTTTTTAAATCAAATATCACGATATTTTGGACCAAATACATCGATCTGGGTCGATCGATCGATCTTGTTCATTTCCTGCATACTGGGGAATCTTTCTGTAAAAATATGTGGCTTTTCTGCATGCAAATGTCTTTATCAATGTAAATATTATTAATTAATTAATCTGCTGTGTTGTTTTAAACATTACGAGCGTTTCAGGATTTTATTTTTTAGGAATTATGCAGGGGTATTGTCTGATTGACTATTGGTGATTTTACAAAATATTAACACTTGACTTTGATAAATCACCAATAATGTGAATATAATGACTAAGTTGGTAAAGGTAAATAACAACAGCTAGAACAGTAATGCAGCCTTTAAAATGTACATTACCATATCCTAAATCTAAGACACCTAGCCTTGATGTTGATATAATATCCATATATTGCCCGGCCCTACTCTGATATTTAAATATATGAATGATAGCTGCAGTTCTCTGGTTTATATTACAGGTCAGGATCTCGGCTGGGACAGCGTCTGTTATACACACAGACATGTTTATATGTATATATATGTTATTCAGACTGATGTTTGTCCATGTTTACATCATATCATGGATTCGACCTGCTCAAAATGGCGGCGCGAACAGGACGTCTCAAAACAGGAAGCGGGACACCAGCCGCGCCTGCGCAGTGGCTCTTTCTGGGTCCCTGTAAAGATGTCTGAGCAGGCGGGGAGGGAGCGGAGCGGAGGACCCGAAACAAACGGACAGAACCCGCAACTCTCCGCAACTTAACCGGTCAAGGTAAGGGCGCGCGGCTCCGCAAAGCCGCCCCGACGGCATCGACACGCGGCGGAAGGTTCCCGCCTTCAGATGAGCCGGACTCCTGGTGCGCGGGGCCCCGGAGTCCGTAGTAAAGAGTAGAAACAGTGAGCGGGACGCGCAGCGCTGTGGCAGGGGCGTGTCCGCCATCTTGTCTGGAAGTGGCGCCTAAACAGCAGCTGTCGCTCAGCGCGGAGACCGAGCTCGCTGCGTAAAATGGCGGTTAATAGCGAAACTTAAAGGCGGCGCGTTGCTCTCCCTGTGTTTTTAGAGAACTTTAGCCTGGTTCGGCCCGGCTGTGACCGACACGGAGAGCCGCTGTGTCCGTGTGTTCAGCCCGGGCTCCGCTTTGTGTTGTCCCCTCACCCCCTCCTCTGCTTCTCCCTCCCCCTTCTCTTCTCCTCGCTGTTTGTTTTGGAAAGCCTGCCAGGCGCATGCGCGTAACCACAGCGCTCCTTTCTGCGTATGAGAACGCAAACATCAGTATTTATTTAATGAATTAACGCAGTATCTAAGCTTCATCGCAGATACACCGACGCCGTGTTCTTCCCTGGCGGTTATTGATTACTTTGATCGGATTATAACTGATATCGGTCCGTTTGGCGCCACATTCAGACGGTCCGCGATATAAACAGCTCCGCCGTTCAAATCAACCTGTCACCGTCTCTACACCACTGTCAGGCGTACACTGTCAGTTACTACAGGCGTACACTGTCTACATGTTTACAGTCATACACTGTCTACATGTTTACATTCATACACTGTCTACATGTTTACATTCATACACTGTCTACATGTTTACAGTCATACACTGCATGTTTAGTCATACACTGTCTACATGTTTACAGTCATACACTGTCTGTATGTTTACATTCATACACTGTCTAGATGTTTACAGTCATACACTGCATGTTTAGTCATACACTGTCTACATGTTTACAGTCATACACTGTCTAGATGTTTACAGTCATACACTGTATGTTTACAGTCATACACTGTCTAGATGTTTACAGTCATACACTGTCTGTATGTTTACAGTCATACACTGTCTAGATGTTTACAGTCATACACTGTCTACATGTTTACATTCATACACAGTCTTCATGTTTACAGTCATACACTGTCTGCATGTTTACAGTCATACACTGTCTGCATGTTTACAGTCATACACTGTCTGTATGTTTACATTCATACACTGTCTGTATGTTTACATTCATACACTGTCTTCATGTTTACAGTCATACACTGTCTGTATGTTTACATTCATACACTGTCTGTATGTTTACATTCATACACTGTCTACATGTTTACAGTCATACACTGTCTACATGTTTACAGTCATACACTGTCTACATGTTTACATTCATACACTGTCTACATGTTTACAGTCATACACTGTCTGTATGTTTACAGTCATACACAGTCTTCATGTTTACAGTCATACACTGTCTACATGTTTACAGTCATACACTGTCTACATGTTTACATTCATACACTGTCTACATGTTTACAGTCATACACTGTCTGTATGTTTACAGTCATACACAGTCTTCATGTTTACAGTCATACACTGTCTACATGTTTACAGTCATACACTGTCTGTATGTTTACAGTCATACACAGTCTACATGTTTACAGTCATACACTATCTGCATGTTTACAGTCATACACTGTCTATGTTTACAGTCATACACAGTCTTCATGTTTACAGTCATACACTGTCTACATGTTTACAGTCATACACTATCTGCATGTTTACAGTCATACACTGTCTATGTTTACAGTCATACACTATCTGCATGTTTACAGTCATACACTGTCTACATGTTTACAGTCATACACTGTCTATGTTTACAGTCATACACTATCTGCATGTTTAGTCATACACTGTCTATGTTTACAGTCATACACAGTCTTCATGTTTACAGTCATACACTATCTGTATGTTTACAGTCATACACTATCTGTATGTTTACAGTCATACACTGTCTACATGTTTACAGTCATACACTGTCTGTATGTTTACAGTCATACACAGTCTTCATGTTTACAGTCATACACAGTCTTCATGTTTACAGTCATACACTGTCTGTATGTTTACAGTCATACACAGTCTTCATGTTTACAGTCATACACTATCTGCATGTTTACAGTCATACACTGTCTATGTTTACAGTCATACACAGTCTTCATGTTTACAGTCATACACTGTCTGTATGTTTACAGTCATACACAGTCTACATGTTTACAGTCATACACTATCTGCATGTTTACAGTCATACACTGTCTATGTTTACAGTCATACACAGTCTTCATGTTTACAGTCATACACTGTCTACATGTTTACAGTCATACACTATCTGCATGTTTACAGTCATACACTGTCTATGTTTACAGTCATACACTATCTGCATGTTTACAGTCATACACTGTCTATGTTTACAGTCATACACTATCTGCATGTTTAGTCATACACTGTCTATGTTTACAGTCATACACAGTCTTCATGTTTACAGTCATACACTATCTGTATGTTTACAGTCATACACTATCTGTATGTTTACAGTCATACACTGTCTACATGTTTACAGTCATACACTGTCTGTATGTTTACAGTCATACACTGTCTATGTTTACAGTCATACACAGTCTTCATGTTTACAGTCATACACTGTCTGTATGTTTACAGTCATACACAGTCTTCATGTTTACAGTCATACACAGTCTTCATGTTTACAGTCATACACTATCTGCATGTTTACAGTCATACACAGTCTTCATGTTTACAGTCATACACTGTCTGTATGTTTACAGTCATACACTGTCTGTATGTTTACAGTCATACTTATAAAGTGTTTTATTTTGAAAGTCAGTGTGTCTTCCTGTGCATGCAGGTGATGTGTTTCTGACGAGCTGCGGAGATGTCCAATGACAGCCAGGGATCGGTGAAGGGGGAGGCGGCCATAACAGCGTCTCCCTCTGGCTCCGCCTCCTCTCAGGACCCACCCCTTTCCCCTTCCACCACCGCCAAACCACCGGAGCTCCCAGGTACACCTGTCTGTCTGTCTGTTTCTCGGTCAGTCTCTCACCTTTCTGTCTGTCTCTCTCTCTGACCTGTCTGTCTCTCTCTCTGTCTGTGTGTAGATAAGTTGGTCCAGGCTGGATGGTCTAAGTGTCTCTCTCTGACCTGTCTCTCTCTCTCTCTCTCTCTCTCTCTCTCTCTCTCTCTCTCTCTGACCTGTCTGTCTCTCTGTCTGTCTGTGTGTAGATGAGCTGGTCCAGGCTGGATGGTCTAAGTGTCTCTCTCTGACCTCTCTCTCTCTCTCTCTCTCTCTCTCTCTCTCTCTCTCTCTCTCTCTGACCTGTCTGTCTCTCTCTCTGTCTGTGTGTAGATAAGTTGGTCCAGGCTGGATGGTCTAAGTGTCTCACTCTCTGACCTCTCTCTCTCTCTCTCTCCCTCTCTCTCTCTCTATCTCTCTCTCCTCTCTCTCCTCTCTCTCTCTCTCTCTCTCTCTCTCTCTCTCTCTCTCTCTCTCTCTCTCTCTCTGACCTGTCTGTCTCTCTCTCTGTCTGTGTGTAGATAAGTTGGTCCAGGCTGGATGGTCTAAGTGTCTCACTCTCTGACCTCTCTCTCTCTCTCTCTCTCTCTCTCTCTCTCTCTCTCTCTCTTTCTCTCTCTCTGACCTGTCTGTCTCTCTCTCTGTCTGTGTGTAGATGAGCTGGTCCAGGCTGGATGGTCTAAGTGTCTCTCTCTGACCTGTCTGTCTCTCTCTCTCTCTCCTCTCTCTCTCTCTCTCTCTCTCTCTCTCTTTCTCTCTCTCTGACCTGTCTGTCTCTCTCTGTCTGTGTGTAGATGAGTTGGTCCAGGCTGGATGGTCTAAGTGTCTCTCTCTGACCTGTCTGTCTCTCTCTCTGTCTGTGTGTAGATGAGCTGGTCCAGGCTGGATGGTCTAAGTCTCTCTCTCTGACCTGTCTCTCTCTCTGTCTGTGTGTAGATGAGCTGGTCCAGGCTGGATGGTCTAAGTGTCTCTCTCTCTGACCTGTCTGTCTCTCTCTCTCTGTCTGTGTGTAGATGAGCTGGTCCAGGCTGGATGGCCTAAGTGTCTCTCTCTGACCTGTCTGTCTCTCTCTCTGTCTGTGTGTAGATGAGCTGGTCCAGGCTGGATGGTCTAAGTCTCTCTCTCTGACCTGTCTCTCTCTCTGTCTGTGTGTAGATGAGCTGGTCCAGGCTGGATGGTCTAAGTCTCTCTCTCTGACCTGTCTGTCTCTCTCTCTGTCTGTGTGTAGATGAGCTGGTCCAGGCTGGATGGTCTAAGTGTCTCTCTCTGACCTGTCTCTCTCTCTCTCTGTCTGTGTGTAGATGAGCTGGTCCAGGCTGGATGGTCTAAGTGTCTCTCTCTGACCTGTCTCTCTCTCTGTCTGTGTGTAGATGAGCTGGTCCAGGCTGGATGGTCTAAGTGTCTCTCTCTGACCTGTCTGTCTCTCTCTCTCTCTGTCTGTGTGTAGATGAGCTGGTCCAGGCTGGATGGTCTAAGTGTCTCTCTCTCTCTCTCTCTCTCTCTTTCTCTCTCTCTGACCTGTCTGTCTCTCTCTCTGTCTGTGTGTAGATGAGTTGGTCCAGGCTGGATGGTCTAAGTGTCTCTCTCTGACCTGTCTGTCTCTCTCTCTGTCTGTGTGTAGATGAGCTGGTCCAGGCTGGATGGTCTAAGTGTCTCTCTCTGACCTGTCTCTCTCTCTGTCTGTGTGTAGATGAGCTGGTCCAGGCTGGATGGTCTAAGTGTCTCTCTCTCTCTCTCTTTCTCTCTCTCTGACCTGTCTGTCTCTCTCTCTGTCTGTGTGTAGATGAGTTGGTCCAGGCTGGATGGTCTAAGTGTCTCTCTCTGACCTGTCTGTCTCTCTCTCTGTCTGTGTGTAGATGAGCTGGTCCAGGCTGGATGGTCTAAGTGTCTCTCTCTGACCTGTCTCTCTCTCTGTCTGTGTGTAGATGAGCTGGTCCAGGCTGGATGGTCTAAGTCTCTCTCTCTGACCTGTCTGTCTCTCTCTGTCTGTGTGTAGATGAGCTGGTCCAGGCTGGATGGTCTAAGTCTCTCTCTCTGACCTGTCTGTCTCTCTCTGTCTGTGTGTAGATAAGTTGGTCCAGGCTGGATGGTCTAAGTGTCTCTCTCTGACCTGTCTCTCTCTCTCTCTCTCTCTCTCTCTCTCTCTCTCTGACCTGTCTGTCTCTCTCTCTGTCTGTGTGTAGATAAGTTGGTCCAGGCTGGATGGTCTAAGTGTCTCACTCTCTGACCTCTCTCTCTCTCTCTCTCTCTCTCTCTCTCTCTCTCTTTCTCTCTCTCTGTCTGTGTGTAGATGAGTTGGTCCAGGCTGGATGGTCTAAGTCTCTCTCTCTGACCTGTCTGTCTCTCTCTCTGTCTGTGTGTAGATGAGCTGGTCCAGGCTGGATGGTCTAAGTCTCTCTCTCTGACCTGTCTGTCTCTCTCTCTCTGTCTGTGTGTAGATGAGCTGGTCCAGGCTGGATGGTCTAAGTGTCTCTCTCTGACCTGTCTCTCTCTCTGTCTGTGTGTAGATGAGCTGGTCCAGGCTGGATGGTCTAAGTGTCTCTCTCTGACCTGTCTCTCTCTCTGTCTGTGTGTAGATGAGCTGGTCCAGGCTGGATGGTCTAAGTCTCTCTCTCTGACCTGTCTGTCTCTCTCTCTCTGTCTGTGTGTAGATGAGCTGGTCCAGGCTGGATGGTCTAAGTCTCTCTCTCTGACCTGTCTCTCTCTCTCTGTCTGTGTGTAGATGAGCTGGTCCAGGCTGGATGGTCTAAGTGTCTCTCTCTGACCTGTCTCTCTCTCTCTGTCTGTGTGTAGATGAGCTGGTCCAGGCTGGATGGTCTAAGTGTCTCTCTCTGACCTGTCTGTCTCTCTCTCTCTGTCTGTGTGTAGATGAGCTGGTCCAGGCTGGATGGTTTAAGTGTCTCTCTCTCTGACCTGTCTGTCTCTCTCTCTCTCTGTCTGTGTGTAGATGAGCTGGTCCAGGCTGGATGGTCTAAGTGTCTCTCTCTGACCTGTCTCTCTCTCTGTCTGTGTGTAGATGAGCTGGTCCAGGCTGGATGGTCTAAGTCTCTCTCTCTGACCTGTCTGTCTCTCTCTGTCTGTGTGTAGATGAGCTGGTCCAGGCTGGATGGTCTAAGTCTCTCTCTCTGACCTGTCTGTCTCTCTCTCTGTCTGTGTGTAGATGAGCTGGTCCAGGCTGGATGGTCTAAGTGTCTCTCTCTGACCTGTCTGTCTCTCTCTCTGTCTGTGTGTAGATGAGCTGGTCCAGGCTGGATGGTCTAAGTGTCTCTCTCTGACCTGTCTCTCTCTCTGTCTGTGTGTAGATGAGCTGGTCCAGGCTGGATGGTCTAAGTGTCTCTCTCTGACCTGTCTCTCTCTCTGTCTGTGTGTAGATGAGTTGGTCCAGGCTGGATGGTCTAAGTCTCTCTCTCTGACCTGTCTGTCTCTCTCTGTCTGTGTGTAGATGAGCTGGTCCAGGCTGGATGGTCTAAGTCTCTCTCTCTGACCTGTCTGTCTCTCTCTGTCTGTGTGTAGATGAGCTGGTCCAGGCTGGATGGTCTAAGTGTCTCTCTCTGACCTGTCTCTCTCTCTGTCTGTGTGTAGATGAGCTGGTCCAGGCTGGATGGTCTAAGTCTCTCTCTCTGACCTGTCTGTCTCTCTCTGTCTGTGTGTAGATGAGCTGGTCCAGGCTGGATGGTCTAAGTCTCTCTCTCTGACCTGTCTGTCTCTCTCTCTGTCTGTGTGTAGATGAGCTGGTCCAGGCTGGATGGTCTAAGTGTCTCTCTCTGACCTGTCTGTCTCTCTCTCTGTGTGTAGATGAGCTGGTCCAGGCTGGATGGTCTAAGTCTCTCTCTCTGACCTGTCTGTCTCTCTCTCTGTCTGTGTGTAGATGAGCTGGTCCAGGCTGGATGGTCTAAGTCTCTCTCTCTGACCTGTCTGTCTCTCTCTCTCTCTGTCTGTGTGTAGATGAGCTGGTCCAGGCTGGATGGTCTAAGTGTCTCTCTCTCTGACCTGTCTCTCTCTCTGTCTGTGTGTAGATGAGCTGGTCCAGGCTGGATGGTCTAAGTGTCTCTCTCTCTGACCTGTCTGTCTCTCTCTCTCTGTCTGTGTGTAGATGAGCTGGTCCAGGCTGGATGGTCTAAGTGTCTCTCTCTCTGACCTGTCTGTCTCTCTCTCTGTCTGTGTGTAGATGAGCTGGTCCAGGCTGGATGGTCTAAGTGTCTCTCTCTCTGACCTGTCTGTCTGTCTCTCTCTCTGTCTGTGTGTAGATGAGCTGGTCCAGGCTGGATGGTCTAAGTCTCTCTCTCTGACCTGTCTGTCTCTCTCTCTCTCTGTCTGTGTGTAGATGAGCTGGTCCAGGCTGGATGGTCTAAGTGTCTCTCTCTCTGACCTGTCTGTCTCTCTCTCTCTGTCTGTGTGTAGATGAGCTGGTCCAGGCTGGATGGTCTAAGTGTCTCTCTCTCTGACCTGTCTGTCTCTCTCTCTGTCTGTGTGTAGATGAGCTGGTCCAGGCTGGATGGTCTAAGTGTCTCTCTCTCTGACCTGTCTGTCTCTCTCTCTCTGTCTGTGTGTAGATGAGCTGGTCCAGGCTGGATGGTCTAAGTGTCTCTCTCTGACCTGTCTGTCTCTCTCTCTGTCTGTGTGTAGATGAGCTGGTCCAGGCTGGATGGTCTAAGTGTCTCTCTCTGACCTGTCTGTCTCTCTCTCTGTCTGTGTGTAGATGAGCTGGTCCAGGCTGGATGGTCTAAGTGTCTCTCTCTGACCTGTCTGTCTCTCTCTCTGTCTGTGTGTAGATGAGCTGGTCCAGGCTGGATGGTCTAAGTGTTGGTCCCGGAGGGAGAACCGACCGTATTACTTCAACAGGTTCACCAATCAGAGCCTGTGGGAGGTGCCGGTGCTGGGCCAGCATGATGTCATCGTGAGTAATGTTTGAATGTAATGAGTGAAGGTGATGGTGTTTATAACAACAACATCCAGTGATCCAGTGATAGTTGTCGTGTAGAAACACCAGAACCCTAAAAGCACTAGTGATGAACACGTTTGTCGTAGACTAGTTTCAGGCTAACTAACGTGAAATATGAGATTGTAAAAACTAGAGGTCGACCGATAGTGGATTTTACCGATACCGATAGCTAGGTTGGGCCGTATTTGCCGATAACCGATTAATCGACCGATAGTATTTATAACTTATACAGTTGACAAAATACATACATTGTTTAAAAAAAAGTCCAGACGCTTTTGTCAATAATCAAAATAATAATGTCATATTTATTGATATTACACCCACAGCAATGCTACACAAGCATGTGTGTTGTCTAAAACAGTTCTCCTACATATTTGGAGTCATCCAGTGCAAAAATAAACATAATGAGCATTATAATTCATATAAAGGACAAACAATCTCAAGACAGTGACGCCATTCTTCTCTGTAGAACGGTTTAGAACGGTAACAGACGATCTCTGACCTGGAGGGATCTATCTCTCCCACTATACTCTTTGTTCTCGCTTGGATGCCCATATAAGGCGTAATGTGTGACGGACCTGCCTTCCCATTGGTTGAAAACATAAACAAAGGCATCATGGGAGGTTCCCTTGTCGGTAGCACCTACTGTCTATGGGTAGCATGGAGTTAGCGGCAGAAATGACCGAAAACGTGATGAATTATGGACATCAAGTGGATAAATCTTGGATGTAACAGTTTGGATTTAATGCTCAACAACCCTGAAAAAAGGCCCAAGTTCCAGGCTGGATAGAAAATCACCTGTAGAGGCTGAAAGACACCAGAGACACCCCCGTGACGGCTAACTCGTTAGCTTTTAGCTGCAGCAATCAGTAAGTCTCTACGTTTAACTGTTATTAAATGAT
>NC_050178.1:27890307-27892807 GCF_008315115.2 Sander lucioperca
GGCGCTGCCTATTGGCCGCTGCGTCCGTGGTTGCGTCTGGCGCTGCCTATTGGCCGCTGCCTATTGGCCGCTGCGTCCATGGTTGCGTCTGGCACTGCCTATTGGCCGCTGCGTCCGTGGTTGCGTCTGGCGCTGCCTATTGGCCGCTGCCTATTGGCTGCTGCGTCCGTGGTTGCGTCTGGCGCTGCCTATTGGCCGCTGCGTCCATGGTTGCGTCTGGCACTGCCTATTGGCCGCTGCGTCCGTGGTTGCGTCTGGCGCTGCCTATTGGCCGCTGCCTATTGGCTGCTGCGTCCGTGGTTGCGTCTGGCGCGCCCTGCATCGTCTCCGGCACTGCGTCTGGCGCTGTGACATGAAATGTTTCTTCAGCTTTTAGTTTGAACTTTTACTAGGTTTTCTTTAAAGGAGCAGTCCAGCATTTCAACTTTCAACCGTTTGTTTGTGCTAAGCTAGGCTAACGGTGGACTGTCCCTTTAATATTTCAACTCGTAATCACAAGAACATTTGATTCGTTTTCTGGTCATTATGACTTCTGCGTCTCATAATTTCAAGAAAACTATTTTCTCATTTTTATAATTCATATAAAGAATAAATACGGACCGAAGTTCTTGTAATTAGGAGATGAACATGTTTCCCTAACCCGACAGTTTTCTTGTAATTATGACCTTATCTTTCCTAATAATAACAGGAGAGATGTTTAAAGTTTCCCCATGTGTTCGTTGATGATAAAGTCATAATTACAATAATCTGATGTTTCTTTCTTCTTCTTCTTCTTCTTTATGGTTTAAAAACAGGGTTCAACGTTAAGGGGTTTTGTCCAAAATCAATTTTTACTGTTTTTTTGGGGAAAAAACTTTGAAAGAAAGTTTTTTAAAATTTCAAAAGTGGCGAGGGAATTTATTTTGTTGAAAAAAGGCAGAAAAGGGTGTTGACAAATGGGTCAAATGTCGGAAAAAAACTATCCAACGCATGAAGTGGTAAACATAAGAACAACCCCAGTGCTCCGAACTAAATAAAAAATGTAAAAACATCGAAAGTGGAAAAAAGTTTCAAAGCGCCAAAACACCAACTTGGTTCCTGATTGGCCGACGGCCCGAACACAGAAGCTGTTACATGAACTTTCCCACCGTGGCGTTTCTTTGACTCTTTATGGTTTGCATATGAAGCGAACGGCGGTGTGACGTCACGCGGCGGCGAAGGCCGGCCGTGTTTGTGTCGGGGTCCTCACAGCTGGAGAATGTAAATACAGTCTGTCCTTCATCTGCCTGCAGACAAACTGCTGTAAAATATATCCAACCCAGATCTCGTCTTTTAACTCACATTTACGACACACACACACGCCACACATATTTTAACCATTTAAAAAGAAAAATGGTACAGGGACACAAATATTATGGATGCAGTACAATACATACACAAACTCATGGACAGTGGCACGCAGCAGGTCTTCACAATTTCACTTAACAAGCACAATACTCGGTTCTTAAGAGTATAAGTAGCACAATACTCAGTTCTTAAGGGTATAAGTAGCAGCGTCTCCGCCATATGTGGCGGCTGCCAGTACTAGCAGATATGGCCCAGTACTTAGCGAGCTGTTTAGCCTCTTTTTGGCCATCCCAAGTTGTTGCAGCCCTCTTACTACCAACCTGTGTGTGTTTCCTAGGCTACCAAATATGAAAACTAGTAGCGTGCACCTATAGCCTAGCTCTGAGATGGTGTTTAGGAGTGGTTGGTATTTAACTACCTTGGTGGAGAAAGACTCCTCCATGCTGGAATCAAAGCTGCAGCCTACCTCCAAAATATGCACCTCACTGGACTCCTCATTGATAATAACATCTGGTGTAAGAGAGTACTAGAGGTACTACTGCAGTACTGGAACATGGATGGTTTTACCTGAGAATGTTTGTATATTCTTACTGAGAGAGGGAAATGGTTTGAGATGTCTTTCACTATGAGGTCTACTATTCTATCATGACATGCTGTGTACATTCCTTTGTAGGCATGGCAACCATTTAGGATGTGTGACAGTGTTTCAGTGATCTGTTCTGAGGTGTGATGAGGGACCTGAGACTTGAGTCTGGTACACACACAGACACACACACATACACAGAGAAACACACAGACACCAAGTACACACAGACACCAAGTACACACACAGACACCAAGTGCATACGCATACATACACACACAGACACACAGACACAGACACACACACACAGACACCATGCAGACACAGACACCAAGTACACACACAGACACAGACACCATGCAGACACAGACACACACACACACACAGACACAGACACACACAGACACACACACAGACACCATGCAGACACAGACACACACACACACACAGACACCATGCAGACACAGACACACACAGACACACACACAGACACCATGCAGACACAGACACACCATGCAGACACACACAGACACCATGCAGACACAGACACACATACACACACACAGACACCATGCAGACACACACACAGAC
>NC_050178.1:27897807-27937807 GCF_008315115.2 Sander lucioperca
TTACAGAGCTCCAGACAAAACATACTGAAGTAAAAGTAAAATATTTTAAAAACTACTCAGTAAGAAGTGAGTCCAGAGTTCATTGACATTATATATTAATATTCACTGTATATGTGAGTAAAGTAAGCTGAATAATAATAATAATGATGATGATGATGATGATGTGTGTTCCAGTGGGATCCGTCCAGACTGAATGAAGGCAGCACGTTTGTTCTCGGCTCCAGGGCCAACAAGTGAGTTAACATCCTGAAAACAACATCTACATATCTAGAAATGGGGATGTGTGTGTGTGTGTGTGTGTGTGTGTGTGTGTGTGTGTGTGTGTGTGTGTGTGTGTGTGTGTGTCCTCACACACTGGGGCGGCTGTGGCTCAGTGGTAGAGCGATCGCCTACCAATCAGAAGGTCGGTGGCCTTGCAGTTCCATGTCCAAGTGTCCTTGGGCAAGACACTGAACCCTGAGTTTCCATCGGAGTGTGACTGTGTGTGTGTGTGTGTGTGTGTGTGTGTGTGAGAGAGAGTGTGTATCTGATGAGCAGGTGGCACCTTGTACGGCAGCCTCGGCCACAGTGTGTGAATGGTTCCTGTACTATGTAAAAACACTTTGAGTAGTCGTTAAGACTAGAAAAGCTCTGTATAAAAACAGTTCATAAATCCTGGGAACCGAGCACCCGGCCCTTTGTGAACACGCTGCACTAATTTAGTAAAAGCAGCCTGTAAACTCTCCCCGTCACACTCTGACATGTTTGTCTGTTTTTTGTTATAAAGTCAGCTGTGTGAAACAGATTATTTAAATTTGAGAGTTGATGAGAAACTACCAAACAGGAAGTGAGTCATTCTGTGTTGTGATGTCACTGCAGGGCGTTGGGGATGGGCGGGACCAGAGGACGCATCTACATCAAACACTCGGATCTCTTCAAGGTAACATCACACCCAGTATCATCAGGTTATCTTTGAGATATTAAAGAGATTATCAGAGAAGTACTCTCAGACATCTTTATCATGGTGACATTAACAGTCTGACAGCAACACCTCCTCAATGTGTGCTACACTTAACGACATCATGTTTACGTGTGTGTGTGTGTGTGTCTCTGTGTATGTGTCAGTATGCAGCAGATGCGAAGGATAAGCAGTGGTTGGCAGAGAGACATCATATGAGAGCAACAGGAGGGAAGATGGTGAGTCCTACTGCACCTGAACACACTTCTTATCCTCATCTTTGTGTTTACAACTTCTTCTGACTTATTTTCTGTGTATGTGTCCCTGTGTGTGTGTGTGTGTGTGTCTCGGTGTATGTGCCCCTTTGTGTGTGTGTGTGTCTCGGTGTATGTGTCCCTGTGTGTGTGTGTGTCTGTCTGTCTGTGTGTGTGTATCAGGCGTACCTGCTGATCGAGGAGGACATCCAGGATCTGTCTCGCAGTGACGAGTATAAGTGAGTCTCTCTGTCCTCTAACAATCCTCTTCAGCTTCTTCATCCAATATTGGAATTATCCAACTTTTTAAAAGACCTTCATTAATTAGAACCATTTCCACATTTTCTTACAACCTGTACTTACACAATGATGCCAGAGATTCAGTGTAGCGACAGCTTTTTAGAAAGCCTTAAAATATGATAGAATATACCTGTTTGTAGCTTGTTAGAAAGGAGACAGTGAGGTGGTCAGATAGCTGCTACAGCTGACCAAACTCTCTCTGCTGTGTCTGCTCACATTTATCAATGTTTCAGACAGTTTGGTCACTTTTCCCTGACATCGTTGATCCGTGTCATTCATAACTGGACTACATGGAAGAAACCATTAGTCTGTAGAATAAATGGTCTCTGTGTGTGTCTCTGTATCTGTGTGTGTCTGTGTGTGTAGGGACTGTCCAGACATCCAGATGTCGGAGCTGAAGCCGTTCTCCGTCCCTCTGTGGATGGTGGAGAAGATGCAGAGAGCCATGGAGACTCAGAGAGACGCCGACCTCTGATTGGCTCAGAGAGACAACGACACCTGATTGGCTCATTGTTCCACTGTTTTTCTTCCTGCTGTTTTTAAATAAATAAATAGAATAAAAACTCCAAACGCTGCGTGCTGTGACATCACACACTTTATTTACAAAACATCCCATAGTGAGACAGGAAGTGACATCATCACTCGATGCCTTCCTGTTTGTCTTTGATGGCGACTCTAAAGCGTTCCTCCAGCAGAGACAGCTCGCTGATCAGGTCAGTGATGGCGTTGGTAAACGCTTCCTGTCACAACAAAACACACATCAGTCTCTGTGTGTGTGTGTGTGTGTGTGTGTGTCTGTCTCTGGGTGTTACCTGTGTGTGTGTGTGTGTGTGTGTCTGTCAATGGGTGTTACCTGTGTGTGTGTGTGTGTGTGTGTGTGTGTGTGTGTGTGTGTGTGTGTGTGTGTGTGTGTGTGTGTGTGTGTGTGTGTCTGTCTCTGGGTGTTACCTGTGTGTGTGTGTGTGTGTGTGTGTGTGTGTGTGTGTGTGTGTGTCTGTCTCTGGGTGTTACCTGTGTGTGTGTGTGTGTGTGTGTGTGTGTGTGTGTGTGTGTGTGTGTGTGTGTGTGTCTGTCTCTGGGTGTTACCTGTGTGTGTGTGTGTGTGTGTGTGTGTCTGTCTCTGGGTGTTACCTGTGTGTGTGTGTGTGTGTGTGTGTATGTCTGTGTGTGTGTATGTATGTATGTGTGTGTGTGTGTTTGAGTGTGAGTGTGTGTGTGTGTGTGTTACCTGTGGACTGTAGTCTGGTGTTGTCTGCACTCTGATGACGATTTTGTGTTCCAGAGGATGAGGAACTTTATAACCAGCAAACAGAACCTGAGGATCCTTCAACAGCTGACTGAGACACACACACACACACACACACACACACACATATAGACCCACAGAGAGACACACACAGACAGACAGACAGAGTCAGGATCGGAGGTTTTTCCATAATCAGAAGGTTTACAGGTCCAGAAAGCAGCTCTTATTGTGAAAAGCCCGGTACAGGAAGTGAAGACAATGTGTTGTTAGCTTGCTGTTAGCATTGTGCTGTTAGCCGGTTAGCCTGCTGTGTTGTTAGCCTGTTAGCCTGTTAGCTCTTACGCTCGGATGATGTTGCCCAGCGTGTGGTCCTCCTTGTTCAGAGTGAACAGACAGGCGTTTGGGACCTTGGTGTCCTTGGTGATGCAGATCTTCTTCTCTCCTTCAAACAGCAGGAACGACTCGAAGGCGGGAGGCGCGTTCATCTTCTCTTCTCATAGATATATGATATATATATATAGATATATATAGCTATATATCTATGTTCTCTTCCCTCCGGTCTGAGCGGAGGGTTGGCCGGGAACACGTCTTCTTCTTTCGGGCTTGAGGCCAGTCAGCCTCCTATATGTGTCAGTACTGCCTCCTGCTGGTGTTAGCCAGGCCGCCACCTCTCACTTTATCACATTACGACCAAAAATATAAAGTTATATTCTTCACACCTCTCACTTTATCACATTACGACCAAAAATATAAAGTTATATTCTTCACACCTCTCACTTTATCACATTACGACCAAAAATATAAAGTTATATTCTTCACACCTCTCACTTTATCACATTACGACCAAAAATATAAAGTTATATTCTTCACACCTCTCACTTTATCACATTACAGCTTCTATTAGACCAAAAATATAAAGTTATATTCTTCCTCTGTTCTACCTTCAGTCAGAGACGGGTTACAAGATCAACATAACATACAGTCCGTGTGTGTGTGTGTGTGTGTGTGTGTGTGTGTGTGTGTGCACGTGCGTGTCTGTCTGTGTGTGTGTGTGTGTGTGTGTCTCTCTCTCTCTGTGTGTGTCTGTGTGTGTGTGTGTGTCTCTTTGTGTGTGTGTGTGTGTGTCTGTGTGTGTGTGTGTGTGTGTGTGTGTGTGTGTTTCTCTGTGTGTGTGTGTGTGTGTGTTTGTCTGTCTGTCTGTCTGTGTGTGTGTGTGTGTGTGTGTGTGTGTGTGTATATATATATATATATATATATATATATATATATATATATATATATATATATATATATATACACACACACACACACTACCGGTCAAAAGTTTGGGGTCACTTAGAAATGTCCATTCCGCTCCATATCAGACAATACCAGACACACCCAGAGTGTCAGAGTATCTGGGAGCTGTACCACTTTTAATTTGGGTATGATGTTCAGACGTCTTCAGCCACTTCTGTCTACAACAGTCGAGAACGCTTTTGACATTATGTAATCACATAATGTCATCTGAAAACTGCTGCCCTGGTTAAAAAAAAAACAATGCAACTGATCTCAGCTGGTATTCTGTCTGGAATGAACATGTATAAGATATACCAAAGAATTTCTAATAAGGTAGACGGGCTTTGGATATACCCATATATTATGATTACATGTAAACGTACTGAGCCGTACCCCCCCCCCACCCCCCTTCACAGAGGCACACGTAATTACGTCACCGATCACGTTGAGTTTCATAAAGTTTGTTTTTGAATCAAAAAAAACTCTGCGACATTCATTTCCGGACGTTTCCCGCTGCCCAATCGCATCGCTGTTCTCTCCGTCCACGCGCTCCTCATTGGTTAGCAGGAGTTGGTTTGTTTTTGAACATCGGGCGCTGATTGGCTGTGAGAGCGAGGAAGAGCCAGTTTAAACCGGGGGGCGGGAGCGACTTCAGTTTGAATCCGAGAACAGCAGCAGTTCGGCCCGCTAACATCCCGACAAACACCCGGTGAGTCCCGGTTGGAGGATTGTTCCGTGTGTAACTCTAACTTGACCTGTGTTATTTACCTGTGTACCTGTAGAAGCTCCTAATGTCTCTGCTTTACATCAGAAACAGGCTAACAGCGGAGCTAACCTCCATTAGCCGGTGGAGCTAACCTGCAGTTAGCCGGCGGAGCTAACGCTAACTACCGTTAGCATGAAGCTAAAACACAGTTGTGTTTACTGGGTTACCGACCGTTTGAACACCGTTAACGCCGGGCTGTATTTTACAGTTTAACCGGTAGATACTCTTCATTGTGGGATACATCCGACAGCTACCGAGAGTCCGAGCAGTTAAACCGCTGTAATGTTCATTGATGTAGTCTGTATTGTCATGAATGGTAACGTTAAACACGTGAAGACTAAACTAAACTGTGAACAGTAACGGTAATGTATAAACGAAGTCACGTGTACCACACGTATCATATTGGACTGTCTGATAACCAATGAGTTCTGTTTAAAATAGTTTACCTTCTCGTGAAACCACGCTGCTCTGTGTATTCTGCTCTCTATGTCTGTATAAAAGACAGCAGCTTGGTCAGTCTCTCTCTGACCTGTCTTCTGTCTCTCTGACCTGTCTTCTGTCTCTCTGACCTGTCTTGTCTCTCTGGCCTGTCTGGTCTCTCTGGCCTGTCTGATCTCTGACCTGTCTGTCTCTCTGACCTGTCTGTCTCTCTGCAGCAGTAACATGGCCTCCTCCCAGAACATGGACCCAGCAGCTGCAGCAGCTTCATCGTCAGCGGCTCTGAAAGGCAGTGAGAGTGGAGGCAGCGCAGCCAGGAGCTCCGTGTCCAAACGGTGAGACAACACGCCTGTCTCTCTCTCTCTCTGTCTCTCTCTCTGTGACTGACAGTTACATCCTGGTAACTGGTCTCAGTCAGTTTTCTCACCCAGAGTCTGGTCTTTGACCTGACAACATGACGTTTTAAAGTTATTTTATTGATTCCTTCAGTTTGTTGATCTCATGAAGTGTTATAACTGAATATTCTCTGCTCCAGCTCAGATAAAGACCCAGAATCCATTAGCAGGTTAGCGTGTCCTTCTCTACACATCCTGTTAGTTTTAACTGACCAGTTTAGTTAACGGACTCGACTGCTGTTACAGACTAAACTAACAGCTGCCTCCATCATGGACTCTCACCTCTGCAGAATAAATATAGGGGAAACACCACAGATATTTGAGTTATTTTTGCCTTAAAGAGATTTATCTAGCCTGTTGGGGGTTCTCAAGGGGTCTGAAACACTGGATAACTTCAGAACTTACCAGGTCGTCCAACTTCCTCTCTTCCTTCTGCGTCTGCTCTGTCAATAATGAGGAGCTACAGACTAGAGCTAAAGATCTTCCTCTATAACACCACACAACCCTACTACAGACTAGAGCTGAAGATCTTATTACAGCTCTACTACAGACAGCTCCAATCACTTCTGTTTCAACAACGTCAGGACCATCGAAGCTCTTCAAGAAGTTCAAATATTTCAACTTCACACTGTGTGTCTCTGTGTGTGTGTTTGTGTGTCTGCAGGCTGCAGCAGGAGCTCATGACTCTGATGGTGAGTTTATACACTTAATATTTTATGTAAGAGAGAGTCTGTCTCTGAAGACCTCCTGTCACCTGTCTGTCTGTCTCCCTGTCTGTTGATGCAGATGTCAGGTGACCAGGGGATCTCAGCGTTTCCAGAATCAGATAATCTCTTCAAATGGGTGGGGACGATCAACGGAGCTCAGGGGACGGTACGTACAGACACACACTGTCAGTGGGGGTCTGTGGGACTTGTTGGAGAGGCTGACTGCTGCCTGAGGGGATTGGCTACAATCTTTCCTGCCCGCCTCAGCGTCCTGGAGAGATGGCAGATTGCAGCCAATCACCTTCTCAGCAGAGCAGATGATGTGCTGCACTCAGAATCACCTCGTCTGTCTCTCAGGTGTACGAGGGTCTCCGGTACCGCCTGTCCCTAGAGTTCCCTGCCGGTTACCCGTACCAGGCTCCCCGTGTGAAGTTTGTCACTTCCTGTTTCCATCCCAACGTGGACGAGCAGGGCTTCATCTGTCTGGACATCCTGAAGGACAAATGGTCGGCGCTGTACGACGTCCGCTCCATCCTGCTGTCCATCCAGAGCCTGCTGGGAGGTAACGCTCTGATTGGCTGCTCTCACACTGACTCGTGTTTATAGACCTGTCCATCCAGAGTCTGCTGGGGGGCAGATGTTCACAAGTCATTTTTTTGGAAGTCCAAGTCGAGTGACTTAGCGATGGTTAGCTTGTTACCTGTGACGATATCTGCTAAATGTAACGTCTCTTTCACATTATCCAGTGACTGACCTATCTGGGTGTGTTTGGAGATTCCTGATGAAGTTCCACATTGTTGATCCAGCATCCTTTATCTTTAACCACACACCTTGCATGTAGCTGTTCTCTTACTGCCACTGTTTACCAAGTAATTGAAAGCTAAACTAATGACAAAAGGCACAACTCCAGGAGGACTTGGTATCGCCATCGTCAATGCATTTTTGTATATGTGAGTGTGCGTACATAAGGCATAGCTCATGCGTTACGTTGAACATGGGGACGTGAAGCAAAGAAAATAGAAATACATGAATGAATTTAGATTTAAAAAGCAATAATTGCATGAAAACAGGTTGACGAGTCTCGAAGCTCAAGTCCGAGTCAAGTCTGAAGTCAGCTGTTTGTGTGACTTTAGTGCGACTCGACTCCAAGTCTCAGACTCGAGTCCCCATCTCTGCTGGGAGGTAACGCTCTGATTGGCTGCTCTCACACTGCCTCTGCGTTTATAGATCTAAAAGAAAAGCTACAATATTGGCAATAATAGACAAACTTCAAAAACTAGCGTCAAACGTCAAACTGAGCGACAAAAACAGATGTTGGAGAAAGTGACAATGTAAAAAAAAAAAAAAATAAAGGGCAAACAAACTTTCTAAAAAGAGACAAAAACACAGAAAAGAGTGACCTGTTTTATAAATCTGGAGGTTTCCGAGGGCTCTTGAAGGCAGCGTCATTTCCCAGAGAGAGAGAGAGCCAGAGGGACTGAGGAGACGGTTCAGAGCTGGTGTTTGGTGTTTTAAATCTTTCTGGTGGCAGAGGTAGAGGCAGTGATGTTTCCTGTACGGGACTGTCTCCCCCCCCCCCCCCCCTCAAAACACCCCCACAAGTCTGATCTCTGTTACAGGACTCTCTCTCATTCTGATTCCCTTTTTCTGAAGTGAAGCTGTTGTTCCATTTGATCCTAAGAGGAACGGAGGTGTTAATGAGTCTGCTTTTTGTTTCAGAGCCAAACAACGAGAGTCCTCTGAACACGACGGCTGCTGAACTCTGGAACAACCAGGAAGGTGAGACATCCACTCAGCAGTCCTCATAAAGGACAGAGAGATTAATAACTTAGACATGATAAATAACAGAGACTTTATGATCCCAAAACTGGGAAACTACTGTTACAGCAGCAAGTTACAAGGACACACACACACACACACACTGAAAATACAAGAAATATACTCAGAGGTAGGGCTGAACGATTTTTGAAAATAATCTAATTGCGATTTTTTTTCCCCCCAAATATTGCGATTTCGATTATTTTTTTAAGCTCTTTGTCTTCTGTATTATTCAACAAAGAATAATATAATGTATAGTATGAACACACAATTACACACTAGACAGTTAAATAAGTAAAAATATAGTACACACACGTAATTTTTTACAGTGCCCAGAGAGGAGCTGCCTCCAGCCCCTCCCCCTCGTGAAGTTGCGTGCTGCTGTGTGCACTTGTTCAGAGAGGCTATCGTTACGTTAGCATGTTGCTGGTGTTCTTGTTCAGAGAGGCTATCGTTACGTTAGCTAGTTGCTGGTGTTCTTGTTCAGAGAGGCTATCGTTACGTTAGCTAGTTGCTGGTGTTCTTGTTCAGAGAGGCTATCGTTACGTTAGCTAGTTGCTGGTGTTCTTGTTCAGAGAGGCTATCATTACGTTAGCTAGTTGCTGGTGTTCTTGTTCAGAGAGGCTATCGTTACGTTAGCTAGTTGCTGGTGTTCTTGTTCAGAGAGGCTATCGTTACGTTAGCTAGTTGCTGGTGTTCTTGCCGTGGGAGTAACTGTACTAATAAAACTGTTGAAACACCGCGGCCACGCTGCTGTGGAAGCTCCCCGAACGTCATTTATCAGAGTCTGCTTGTTACCCCTCTCAGTGGCAGCTCCTCCACTCATATCTTTATAACGGAGCTAACCGCTAATCAGAGCTAATCGTTGCTAACCGAGCCTTGAGTTCTGTGTGCCTGTATTCATTAACTGCATGTATGGACTCAAGCCCGAATAAAACCCTTCATTTTATTAAAATGGCTGTAAAAGTTTTAAACTACAACTCAGAGTTGTTTGAATAACAGAAATCAGCTCCAGGTACGGCGTAGCGTTAGCGTGCTAGTTGATGCTTTCTCTGCGGAGTGCAGACTGATTGCTCTCGTGAGTCATGTGATCAAATCGCAGCCTTTGTGATTAGGAAATCGCGTTTTAACATATCGCGATATTATCGAAAATGCAATTAATCGTTCAGCCCTACTCAGAGGGAAAATAATGTACATCTATATATGAGTAGAATAAGAATATACGACCTACATACAGTGTATTTAATATAACATATGTATCAAAAACTATTAAACATGAAGTAACAAAGTAGGAAAAGAAATGTCACTAGATAATGTTTAAATGGACAGAGTGAACATAGAAACAGGAATAGAATGACATAATGTGACATAAGATGTAAGTCAGTTTAATGCCGCAGTAGTTAACAACTTGGTGCACACACACATTAACATATTAAACATTACAAACAAAAACAATATACAGAAACAAACGTATAAGAAACAGCTGTTTAGTGTATGAGAATAGTCTTCCTCATGGAGCATGCATGGCTACACGGTGCAGAGATGCTTCAGAACGACATCATGACATCATGACTCAGTCACTCTAACACACAAACTGCAACACAAGTCGTTTAGTTTTAGCCACAACAGAAGTGAAGTCAATCTTCTAAACTGCCCTCGGCTTTATAATCTGGGCACATAGACTTAGGGCGTTTTCACACATACCTCATTTGGTCCGGACTTTCGGACTTTTCAGTTTGATCCGAACCAAAATTAGAGGTGTGAAATCTCCCCCGGACCACGGTCCCAATCAAAAGACCAAATTTTGGTCCGACCAAAAGAGGTGGTCTCGGTCCGGACCAAACTGAACCATGGTCCGGTTCGTTTACAGTGTGAAAGCATTTTTTGGATGGTTCGGACTTTCGGACCAAATAGAAGAAGCTCTGGCAGGCTCTCCTTGTGTTACAAGACCGGGGAAGCTCCTTTAAGGAATAGCTCGGTGCTTAGTGTGTAGGCTACATGAGAGAGTGATGGTGAATGGACTCAGAGCAGACAGCTGTCAACTATCAGAGCAGAGAATACATCAGCAGTTTATTTGTTAAGTGGTAGTAAATGTACAGTGTAGGTTTCCGTTTGACTCTGAATAAATTCTCCAGAAAGTTCCCGTGTCTCGCTTCTCAACATCACAACAAAACAAAAAGAGCCGCGGCTGTAGGGGAGAGCAGCAGTCAGTAGGAGAGAGTAGCAGTCAGTAGGAGAGAGTAGCAGTCAGTAGGAGAGAGCAGCAGTCAGTAGGAGAGAGTAGCAGTCAGTAGGAGAGAGTAGCAGTCAGTAGGAGAGAGTAGCAGTCAGTAGGAGAGAGTAGCAGTCAGTAGGAGAGAGTAGCAGTCAGTAGGAGAGAGCAGCAGTCAGTAGGAGAGAGCAGCAGTCAGTAGGAGAGAGCAGCAGTCAGTAGGAGAGAGCAGCAGTCAGTAGGAGAGAGCAGCAGTCAGTAGGGGAGAGCAGCAGTCAGAGGAGAGCGCAGCAGTAGTCAGTAGAGGAGAGCGCAGCAGCAGCAGTCAGTAGAGGAGAGAGCAGCAGTCAGTAGGAGAGCAGCAGTCAGCTGAAAAAACTCCGACACAGAGAGGAGACGAGAGGACGGGGAAGCCCAGAAGTATCTGGAGACGCAGCTCACGTATGTGATGACGACAGAACGTAGTTTTGTCATGTATAGATCTTTAGTGCGCTTGCATAACTGCAGTGTGAAACCAAAACTTACCGGATCAAATGTATACAATGTAACAAAAACAGGAACCTTGGTTCGGACTTTCATGTGTGAAAACACCCTTAGTTAGTTAGTTAGTTAGTTAGTTAGGGAACCCAGAAAATGTTCTGGCAGCAGGTCTGAGAGCAGCCGGGGCTGATGGGAGTTGTAATTTCTAACAGCTGTTTTGTTTCTTTCAGCCTTTAAAGCTCATCTACACTCGACCTTCCAGAAGTGAAGACGCTCCACCTTTTATCTTCTTCTTCTTCTTATTCTGTTTGTCTTCTGTGTTTGTACCATATTTTTATGTTTGTTCACATCGTTGTATCAATAAAGTTCTTAATTCATCACAAACACTGACTGTGTGTTAGTTTCCCTAAAAGATATATCTATCAGCTGGGATCTGGAACTCCGTTTCTCTTACAACAGATATGATAAACCGTGGGGTCTTATACAAATATAACATGTAAAGTATTACATTTAGTCTTGTCCTTTTGTAGGATTAAATTCTGTAAAGTCCGTTTTTGTATTTAGTTTTATAGTATAAATTCTAAATGACATATTTTATCAGAACGAACACTCCACAAAATGTTAATTCTTTTCTGCTTCAAATCAACACTGATTCTGCATTTTATGGCTTTAAATTTAACCCTAAATGGTGTTTAAAGCTCTTAGGAGAATGTGTGTGTCTTGTTCCTCTTATATAATGGAACCATTTAGAGATTTAAGAGGATTGCTGATTAACATCTGGAGTAACGTATAGCGTACGGTCTGAACGGTCCTTTAAAGTTGAAACTATTTACTTCCCTAAATGTGGGAACCCTGAAAATGATTTAAAGAGGCACTATGTAGTTTTGGCCATTTCTTCACTGTTTTCTGGCTTTTTGCTGGCAGGTTTCTCTATAGAGCTCCCCCTACAGCTTCAGAATAGATATTTGGCAACACTGTTGTAAAAACTGGTTGGTGACTCCCTCTGGTCATGTGATCATTTGTTTTCAAAGAAGCCGGTGAATGCACAGATCCATGTCCACTGAGGTTTTCTCTCCCAGATCCGTAACGTTATTCTGTTTTCCTCCGATGGCCTGAGAACCTGTCGGAGCAGAAGCTACTAGTGTTTGCCAACGTCAAGCTGACAAGAAACTCTGGCAGATCAAGTTTCTGATCAGAGATACTTTCGAGTGCAACCGCAACAACGCCAGCTCAGCATCAGATCTGCAGGCTTCTGTTTGTCTCAGTTCCCGCCATTCTGAAAACGCAGCTCCTATGTTTCCTCGTGTCTGACTCCTCTCTCTCTCTCTCGGTCAATCTGCCCTTTCCTCTTCCTCTGTTCCTCCGACAATGCTTTCCTAGCTTTCTGCTTCTTTTTAGCCGGCTCAGTCATGACAATAGTGTGAAAAACTCCATCTTTACATTACATTACATGTCATTTAGCTGACGCTTTTATCCAAAGCGACTTACAATTGCTATATATATGTCAGAGGTTGCACGCCTCTGGAGCCACTAGGGGTTAAGTGTCTTGCTCAGGGACACATTGGTTGATGTATCTCAGTGGGAATCGAACCCGGGATCCACTGCGCCATCACCACCCATCTCCATCTATACCTTGTTAGCCAGTTCCTGAATGGTTGTATGTGTGCAGTGGCGTGAAGCTATTCATTACATGGCGAGACCCGATATCACGCCATACTTCCCGACGCTGAGGCTGTTGTAAGTTGCGAGGGTGGTTTTTCCGCTCACAGGCGCTAGGGGGGAGCGAGACGACCACCATTCAACTAAAAAAAAAGTCATATAACCATTCCAACGACTCCGAAGCTGTTCAGTTAAGGTAAATTAAGGTAAAAAAACTGCATAGTTCCCCTTTAATGTTGAGATGAGACTTCAGGACGGATCATTTAGAAAAGATGAAAGAATCGGATGAAACGTGGACTCAAAAGTTTGATTTATTAGAGAAACAGACACTATCATTAGATTTAGTTCTAAGATATCCAAAGACCCAACATCAATGCACATAAACAAACAAATTAAACATTTATTTATTTATTTATCATCAGCTAACGTTTGATATGATTCTATTGCATCCAGTTTGTTTTTTTTAGAATATTTATTATTTTAGGACAATACCCATTTGATGAACATGTACAGCAGTACACGTAAAAGTGCTTTCCATCTGTAGTCCATTAGGGAGGTTGAAGTTACAATAAAAAGGATAAAAGATATACAGTAGTAACATTTGCTATATAAAGCAGGGAGAAACAGGAAGAAAGAAAAAAAAAAAAACAGGACAATTCATTAGTAAGTGTTAAAACATGTGGAGAGGATGTACTTTATATAATCTGCAGCCGAGACAACCCTGATATTTATCATTGAGAAGTGTTAGAAATATATATATACAGTATATATATATATTCTGTTAGAATATTCTGGGTGATCCTTGTCTGGATTAACATCCTCTCTGTGTGTTTCTGTTCTCTAACAACACCAACCTTTGTGTTGCTTCACTACGCGCTGAAAATGTCTAAATGTGGACGGTGCAACAAGTCAGGTCTGCTTGGTTCTTTCAAGGAATGACTGTAAAGATTTATAAAGAATATGTTAGATCATTTCCTCTCTAACTGGGAGGTTTATAAGAATATGTTTAGGTCATTTCCTCTCTAACTGGGAGGTTTATAAGAATATGTTAGATCATTTCCTCTCTAACTGGGAGGTTTTATAAAGAATATGTTAGATCATTTCCTCTCTAACTGGGAGGTTTTATAAAGAATATGTTAGATCATTTCCTCTCTAACTGGGAGGTTTTATAAGAATATGTTAGATCATTTCCTCTCTAACTGGGAGGTTTTGGGACTGATTGGTGGGATTGTTGTGGATGAAGTACATACAGAGATACACTGGTAAGAGCCAATGAGGTTTAACCATGTATCAGCTCATTTAAATAGCTCACGTTACTGTGTTGTGTCAACAGTTAACTTCATGTAATATTGGATGTGGAGTTTTCTTTTGCGGGATGAGAATGTTCCACCAGAACAAGTTCCTTCCTGAGAATATTTAGCAGAGACACCATCACTGCGTCTGGAGCTTAGAGACGCCCAGGACCATTGTGACTGGTTTAAAGAAATGTAAACAACCCAGAGTTTATTCTCCTATCCCATAATGCATCTGTGGAGATAGAGCTGGTAATGCGAGGCTACAAGTACCCTAACAACTTCCTTATGTATTCTGATGCTTTTCCAAAATAGATAAAGTTTATGCTCCCAAATTGCATCTAACAATGTTTCTGACATCTCCAACAGAAACTGTTAATCTTAGAGGGAGTCAATAAAATCAACTAGAGCTGCAGCTACAGGTTATCTTCTCAATGAATGGATCAGTAGTTGTGTCTCTAAAATGTGGATCAGAGTTTCCCAAAGTCCAAGATGACATCACAACTCAGAGATCTTGAGTTTCCTGTCCCAGAGGAGAGAAGAGACTAGAACATATTCATATTTAATATGCTGACATCACACTAGTTCACCTGATTTATCATAAACTAAATGAATCAAACGGATTAATGGATTATCAGAATAGCTGGAGATGAATTTAATAGTTGATAACTAATCCGTTCATGTTTGCAGTTCTAGTATTAACTTATGATTATATTTATATATTCCCTAATCACTCAGCTGATCCTCAGCTTTTTACAGATTGTTAAATGTTTCGTAGTTCTTGACGTGAAGAAGTTTGGAATCCACTGTTGTGCAACAAAGCTACCCTTTGTGCTATTAACCTTTGTGTTGTCCTCCCAGCTAAAGAAATTTTAACCCGTTTTTCAACATTGTTTTCCCCCTATAGGCTTCCGGCACTTTTTGTTGAAGTTTTTTGCTGCTTATTGTTACATATTTTTTTAATGCCTTTTAAATGTCTTCTTATTACCTTTAACTTTTCTTTGCTCGTGGACTGCCGGCGCCCCTAGCACGTGCCTATCCAGCCTATGTTACCCGCCGGCCCTGACTATCGGTTTATGGAACCATCTATGTTATTTTTGGGCAGTTTGCTTGAAAGAAACCCATATTTCTGATATAGAAACGTTGAAATGGGTCAAACACTGACCCGAGTACAACATGAGGGTTAACGTAAGTTGGACAGTCTTTGTTTTCTTGTTCTTACTATCCTTTAATGTTGTCAGTAAGTCATGACTCCGCCTCCTCTACCCAACACAGCCCAGCCCGCAGCACGCTGGCTGGCAGCATGCGGCCATCTTGTTGTTGGAGACGACCTCGACCTCCATCAGCTCCTCCAGGGTGACCTCCGGCTCGTCCGGTTCACCGTAAGCTTCAGCCCAAGCCGGCTGGGTCGCCTCCACCGCCCAGAATGCCACAGGAACCTGCAGAACATTTACACAAACATTCAACAGGAACCTGCAGAACATTTACACAAACATTCAACAGGAACCTGCAGAACATTTACACAAACATTCAACGGGAACCTGCAGAACATTTAGACAAACATTCAACGGGAACCTGTAGAACATTTAGACAAACATTCAACGGGAACCTGCAGAACATTTACACAAACATTCAACGGGAACCTGCAGAACATTTAGACAAACATTCAACGGGAACCTGCAGAACATTTAGACAAACATTCAACGGGAACCTGTAGAACATTTAGACATATACTCAACAGGAACCTGTAGAACATTTAGACATATACTCAACAGGAACCTGTAGAACATTTAGACAAACATTCAACAGGAACCTGCAGAACATTTAGACATATACTCAACAGGAACCTGCAGAACATTTAGACAAACATTCAACAGGAACCTACAGAACATTTAGACAAACATTCAACAGGAACCTGTAGAACATTTAGACATATACTCAACAGGAACCTGTAGAACATTTACACAAACATTCAACAGGAACCTGTAGAACATTTAGACATATACTCAACAGGAACCTGTAGAACATTTAGACAAACATTCAACAGGAACCTGTAGAACATTTAGACATATATTCAACAGGAACCTGTAGAACATTTAGACATATACTCAACAGGAACCTGTAGAACATTTACACAAACATTCAATGGGAACCTGTAGAACATTTAGACATATACTCAACAGGAACCTGTAGAACATTTAGACAAACATTCAACAGGAACCTGTAGAACATTTAGACATATATTCAACAGGAACCTGTAGAACATTTAGACATATACTCAACAGGAACCTGTAGAACATTTAGACATATACTCAACAGGAACCTGTAGAACATTTAGACAAACATTCAACGGGAACCTGTAGAACATTTAGACAAACATTCAACAGGAACCTGTAGAACATTTAGACATATACTCAACAGGAACCTGTAGAACATTTAGACAAACATTCAACAGGAACCTGTAGAACATTTACACAAACATTCAACAGGAACCTGTAGAACATTTAGACATATACTCAACAGGAACCTGTAGAACATTTACACAAACATTCAATGGGAACCTGTAGAACATTTAGACATATACTCAACAGGAACCTGTAGAACATTTAGACAAACATTCAACAGGAACCTGTAGAACATTTAGACATATACTCAACAGGAACCAACCCTCCCCAATACAAGACACTCAGGTACGTAACGATATTGCCCGATGAGGAGTCCATTATCGGGAATCAATGGAGGACGGGGAGGTCAGAAGTCCATTAGTCACCTGATAACCAGACCCAAACGTAATCAGCAGATTTTTTTTTTTTTTTTTTTTACAGTTTACACTGGTGATCCAGAATGAAAATCTGCAGAAATTATTAGACTATTTTTCTGCTCAGGGTGCCGGGCATGCCTCAACAAGCTCTCCACCCAGGTAAGAATCGGTTCTACCTTTAGACAGGAACTTTGTCATGTTTAATCTAAACAGAAAGTGTTTTCTCTCTCTGATTCTGTCTCACTCTGTTCTAAACAGGAAGTGTTTTCCCTCTCTGGTTCTGTCTCACCCTCAGCTGCATCTCACTCAGCATGGCCTCCAGTCCTGCGATGTGATTGGTCAGATCTGGGCTCGGCTCTTCCTCTAAGGTGAGCCATGGTGCTTGGACTAAAGCCACTCGAGATGCCACGCCTACCACGCCATCAATACATCCTGGAGAGAAGATAACAGACAGACAGGTGAAAGGTTAGTAAAACATATAAGATTGTCAGGATTACGGCTGTAACTAACTATTTTCACAGTCGATAAATCTGGATTAATGGATTAGTTGTTTGGTCTATAAAATGTCAGAAAATTGTGAAAAATGTCAATACTGTTGTCAAGATCAATATTAACTTTATTGTCTGTGGGAAATTTGTCTTGGGCACTAAACAACACAAACAACATGAACAACATGATACAATACAACAAACGATAATATGCCGGTATCTAAACGAAGAGAAGAGGAGGCTCTTCGAGACCTCGATGAATGTCTTTTGGCCTGCAAAGAGATTCATTAAGGAAAAGTATCCTGAGGAGGTTTAAGTTATTCTTGAGGTTTGAGGGCTACTTGAAGAAGTTCCAGTGGTCCTCACTAAAGTTGTAGAAGTGGGCCTTGAAGGATTTGCTGCTTTGAGAAGGCTATAGTTGCTTTCCAGGGATCCTTGAGGAAGAACGAAAATATCCAATGAGAGATTCAATCTTTTTGAGATTTCTGGAGAATGTAGCAGACCTTTGGGGAGGCTGTGTGAATCCAGTAAAGGTAAAAGATTCTTGGGACCCTTGAAGAATAGGCCTATGTCTTTTTTCACTAAGGCTGGAAGCGTCTTGTGTAGGAGTATTTGTACCTGGAGTAGTGTTTGTAAAAGTGGGCCTTGAAGGATTTGCTGCACTCGTGATAATGTTACAGGTATTCTTGAGGTGGTTGTATGATTAGAGAAGGCTTAGGGGTCTTCCAAGGATCCTAAGTGAGGTTCAATCTTAATTTAGAGATTTTCTGGAGAATGTACCAGACCTTGTTTGTGTTGATCCTTTGGTTGACAATAAATTATTTCATTTATCCTTAAACTGCTTCCGCCTGTCCCTGGTTTCCCCCCAGGTTTAGTTAAGTGTTAATTCTCCTCTTTTAGACATTATAGAGACATAACACAGACCTTTGGGAAAATGTTAGGTATTCCTGAGGAAACTGGGGGCCGTTCAAGGATACCTATTGGTCGTCAAGAACATTTTTGGCAACAGCAATGCTCGAGGCAATAGTGAATTAAACGCTGATGCAAAGTTCTACCGTTAGTGATCCTAGTAAGTTTTATTTTTTAAATCAAATCAAGTCGTAAGGAAGGAATGTGAGGAAATAAGGTAGGAAAAACAGTAACACATGGCTGAGCCAATCACAGAGCTTTCACAGACAGGAAGTTGAAGCCATCAGCTGACCTGTGTTGACTAGCGAGTGTCTGTCATAGCGCTGCCTCAGAGGGAACCGTCCAATCAGATCGCAGGCCTTACGGAGGTCAAACAGGAAGTTCTCTAACGCCGACAGGAAGAGAACCCACAGACGCTCTGACACCTGTCTGTCCTCCTCACCTGGGAGAGCGGAGTCACAGTGAGACAGCAGAGGCACCAGACGCTTGGACAGGCCTGCGGACAGACAGACAGGTGAGAGACAGACCTGTGGACAGACAGACAGGTGAAAAACAGGCCTGCAGACAGACAGACAGGTGAGAAACAGGCTTGCGGACAGACAGACAGACAGACAGACAGGTGAGAAACAGGCCTGTGGACAGATAGACAGGTGAGAAACAGGCCTGCGGACAGATAGACAGGTGAGAAACAGGCCTGCGGACAGACAGACAGGTGAGGAACAGTCCTGTGGACAGACAGACAGGTGAGAGACAGACCTGCGGACAGACAGGTGAGATACAGGCCTGCGGACAGACAGCTGAGAGACAGACCTGCGGACAGACAGACAGGTGAGAGACAGACCTGTGGACAGACCGGGGAGTAAGGTTGGGTATCGTTTGGGTTTTTTCCGATACCGGTGCTAAAACAATAATTGAACCTAGGGCTAGGTTAAAATAACCGATTCTCCAAACTTACATTTCCCTAACCTAATTGATATTTTCTCGCTGTTGAAATCCTTTCCAGTGAAATTCAGACACAGGTTAGACTGTTTGGCTGTCAGCATTTTAACCGTGTTTAATCCAGCTGCTAGCTAACGGTAGCCTAGTCTATAGCGACGACGATTCATTTACAGGATTGCTCCAGTGCTGCCTGACCCAACTGATGTCCGTCCCCTTCCTCTGTCTCTGTGTTGGCGGCAACTCTGGTGGATTTGTGAGGACTACGGTTAACTGCTCCTCAGATCTCTGCAGGGTAAATCCAGACAGCTAGCTAGACTATCTGTCCAATCTGAGTTTTCTGTTGCACGACTAAAACTACTTTTGAACGTACACATGTTCCACCAAAACAAGTTCCTTCCTGAGACTATTTAGCAGAGGCACCGTGGCTCCGTCCGGCCAAGACGGTTGTGATTGGTTTAGAGAAATGCCAATAAACCAGAGCACATTTCTCCTATCCTGGAGTCTTGTGTGGACTAGCCAGACCTTTCTCCACAGCGCTGTGGAGGAAGGTCTGGTAAAAGACTAGCGGTAGGCTATTGTTACCTGCTGCCAAGTGTAGTGTTAACTAGCGTTACATGCAGCAATGCTTCTGTTGCCTGTCCGTTTCAGAGCACCAGAGGGCAGCACAGGCAATTAAGTGGCACCGCCGAAATCTACGTTGTCATTCGGTCTGGTAGATACCAGTCATTTAGGAACCGCTGCCATATTGACACCTATAGGTGAGACACAGACAGACAGGTGTTTGGGTGGACATGTCTTTGTACCGCTGCAGATTCGGTGTGCTAGCCCTCTCGCCTCGTCCATCTCATCTCGCAGGAAGCTGCAGTCTGCCGAGCTGCCGAGTGATGCTACCAGCTGCTGGAAACAGGAAGTGGCCCGACTGAGAGCCTCCTGAGCACGCTCACACTCGGCCTGCTGCCGCCGCAACCCCAACTCGTCCACCGAACGACGCCACCGACTCATGATGTCATCAGGCACCTGTCGGGGAGGACGGACAGGTATTGTTGTTTAATGGTTTCACTTTCTGAGTCTACACACATCTGCAAATAAACTGCTGACCACAGCTGCAAAGATTAAAGGAATACGCCACCGTTTGTTGAAATAGGGTTATTCACCGTCTCCTCTATATTTATATAGGTGGGCAAACGCATTTTTGTCTCAGTGCATGCATTATCTTAGTCTGGCAGCGCCTCCGCTAGCTTTGCTTAGCATACTGAATGGAATCCTTTGTTGCCGGTTGCTACCGAGAGAGCTAACAGTAGTGATCGTTACGGCTGTGTAAACATGGTGCTCTCTCTCCTGCTGGACACCATAAACGAACAGCAGCGGGCCCACCCCGACGGTGTTCACATAATCGCAGGAGCCTTTAATAAGGCCAACCTGAAGACTGTACTCCCGACATTTTATCAACATGTCAAGTAAACTTGCTTGTTTTCTATGTTGTTGCGCTTGCTTGTATGTCAGTTTTTACCACCACCTTTTTATCACATTGCACTTTTCTGCTTTTTTTGCACTTCTGGTTAGATGCAAACTGCATTTCGTTGTCTTTATACTTGTACTCTGCACAATGACAATAAAGTTGAATCTAATCTAATTTACGAAGTTGTTGATTCATCCATTGTTGATAATAAGACCAGTCCTACAGGGGGGAAGGGATCAGACCGTGAGTGCAGACACAGCTCTGCGTGAGTGGTATTTATGACAGTAACGTTAAATACAAGTACTCCACAGCGACTCTAGGGGTACATAGCTGTTTGACAAAAAACGGAAACTGCATAGTATGCCTTTAATTTCAGGCCTTGGCTGGAAGTATTCAGTGTTTGGGCCTTATCTTCTGATTACAACACGTTATGGAAGTCTATCTTTTCAACCTGATTTACAGAAGTTTGCAGGTTTGTCAGCATGTTTTAGTTTTCTCCTACGTAAGAATATACAGTATTGAAATGAGTAATGCCTCCTGTAGCTTGTCTCCACCACAGATCACAGGAAAATACCAGCTAGGTTCAGGTTCATAACATTTCAAATGACTTTTAGTTTGCATTCTCTGATTATCTGATATAGTTTTTTTCATGAACAGTTGTGTGAATGTGCTACACACTCAAGACAAAGACAGAAATAGTTTACAGTTTCTGATGGGGACTAAAGAAATGATTAATTAGTGTGGAATGAAACTCAACCTGACAAACTAGAATGATGATGCTCCGGCCCTCGCATGACTCATCTGATTTACCTGAGATGAACAAGGAAACAGGTTGTTATTCTGCCTCACTGAGATGACACACACACACACACACACACACCCACACACACACACACACACACACACACACACACACACACACACACACACACACACACACACAATCAGAGACGGACCAACACTTCTACTGAGAGAGGACATCTACAGGAGGGAGTACTGGGAATACTGGGACACTACCACTTCAACCAGCTGCTGAATCCACAAACTGAAGAACAAAGACTCAATGTGAACGTAAGTTTCAGGGAGTGGCTGAGCTGTCTGTCTGATATCTTTTATTTTTACTCCTCCACTACATTCACACTTATTTTGAACATAAACATATCTGTTGCACAGTGGTGTAGTTTAATGTAGTGTAGTGGGTAAACTGAACTGTATATATATATCCTAGTGGGGGGTCTGGGTGTCCTCCCCCAGGGAAGTTTTGAGCATCAAAGACTTAATTTCCTGCATTCAGATAACTTTTAAGACGTTTAACCACGTTATGGTGAAAATACCTTAATTTAGCCTATGTGACGAAAAAAATACTTGACAATTCAAAATAAATCAAAATTATAATGGAAGGTTTGTTGTTGTGTGTCATTGGGGTATATGGAAATCCTGGATCTTTCTTAGTGGGTATACTGCATTTACATGTGTATCACGTAGACTACACCACTGCTGTTGCATCAGTCTACATATCCAGCATCACCACTCAGGAATGAGACACACCCCTGTGTTACAGGTGAAGCAACATTTAGCAGAAGAGGCGTGACAGAGCTCCACCCCTCACCTGAGACAAACCAGGAAACAGTTTGTTCTTCGTCCTCACTAAAGAGACACAGACTGAAAAACAGAGGATCAGATTCACCTTCAGACCAAACTAACAACTTCCTCTGAGTGAGTTCAGCTACAGGAGAGAAACGTGGAAAACTACAACACTGCTGCTTCAACCTGCTGACTCTCCACACGCTGAAGGTGAGTTGGACTAAAAACTGTGAAGTTAGTAGAGGAGGGAGGGGAGCCTTGACTGACTAGACTTTCTGTCTGCTGTGTTTTCAGCTTCACTCAGAGACTAAATGGCTTCCAGATCAGAGAAGGATCTCTGCTGTCCGGTCTGTCATGAAGTCTTTAGAGGTCCTGTTCTTCTGTCATGTAGCCACAGCTTCTGTAAAGACTGTCTGCAGAGCTGGTGGACAGATAGACCAATCAGAGACTGTCCAATTTGTAAGAGAAGATCTTCAAAGGATGACCCACCGTTAAACCGGGTGTTGAAGAACCTGTGTGAGTCCTTCTTACAGCAGAGAGATCAGAGAGCTTCAGAGGCTCTCTGCAGTCTGCACTCTGAGAAACTCAAACTCTTCTGTCTGGACCATCAGCAGCCAGTTTGTGTCGTCTGCAGAGATTCAGAAAAACACTCCAACCACAGATTTAGACCCATCGATGAAGCTGCACGACAACACAAGAAGAAACTTCAGGAAACTCTGGAGCCCTTAAAGGAGAAGTTGAAGGTGTTTCAACAAGTTAAAGTGAAGTTAAATCAAACAGCAGAACACATGAAGGGCCAGGCCCGACTCACAGAGACACAGATTAAGGATCAGTTTAAGAAGCTTCACCAGTTTCTAGAAGAGGAAGAGGAGGTCAGGTTGGCTGCACTCTGGGAGGAAGAGGAGCAGAAGAGTCAGAGGATGAAGGAGAAGATGGAGGCTCTGAGCAGAGAGATAGCAGCTCTTTCAGACACAATCAGAGCCACAGAGGAGGATCTGAGAGCTGAAGACGTCTCATTCCTGATCAACTACAAGGCTGCAGTGGAAAGAGTCCAGCAGCGCCCCCTGCTGGATGATCCACAGCTGCTCTCAGGAGCTCTGATAGACGAGGCCAAACACCTGGGCAACCTGAGCTTCAACATCTGGAACAAGATGAAGGACATGGTCTCCTACACTCCTCTGGTTCTGGACCCAAACACTGCTCAACCAAACCTCATCCTGTATGAAGATCTGACCAGTGTGAGACAAGGAGAGTATAAGCAGCTTCCTGATAATCCAGAGAGGATTGATAATTACTACTCTGTCCTGGGCTCTGAGGGCTTTAACTCAGGGACTCACAGCTGGGATGTCGAGGTTGGAGACAGTATAGGCTGGGCACTGGGTGTGTTAGCAGAGTCTGTCCAGAGGAAGGGAGACATAGGGTCTGGATTATGTTGCTTAGGGTTCAATAAAGGTAAATACTCAGCATTGTCAGCACCAGATCCATCCACTGTTCTCAGAGTAAAGAAGCAGCTCCAGAGGATCAGAGTGACTCTGGACTGGAACAGAGGAAATCTGTCGTTCTCTGATCCTGATAATAACACACACATACACAGCTTCACACACACCTTCACTGAGAGGATGTTTCCATACTTTGAAACTATGGATAAAGTCCCAGTGAAGATATTACCAGTGCAGGTCTGTGTGACTGTACAACAGGAATAGATTATTTTCGGGATTTATCTAAAAAGATCAAACAGATAAAATAAGTAAATTTGGACCAGAAATGAGTATGTGATTGACAGCAGCTTCAAATGGGTTTTGGTGGTGGGAGGGGGCATTTAGGTAACACGTTATAATAATCATATCAAAAAGAAATGATTACTGATTATTTGTTGACTAATATCTAAATAATGTTTATAGGTGCTTTACAAAGTATTCATTAACCATTAACAAGGAATTATAATCATTAACTTTATAATAACTTTCCACATGTTTCTTAAAGGTTTACAAATCATTTGTTAATCATTAATAAATAATTCATACTACATCAGTTCAGATATACTATCTATGTATACTATGTCTTTCGCGCCCAAAGAATGAAAAAATACCATTTATAGCGTTGCTTAGATGCTTTTTTTGACAGTCTATAAATTTTTTTATGATCTTTTTTTCACTAACGCCACCTTCACATTGGCACAGTAGATACGGTTGCGAAACAACCGGAAGTCATTCATTTCCTCTGCAGATTCGCAGACCGCATGCGAATGGATGGGAACCGATGCAAACGAGTGCTGTGTGAAAAAAATTGTGTCCGTTGGTCATCCGGATGTGAAAGTTGAACTCATACGACGGACGGTTCCTATCCGACAATCCGAGCGGAAGTAAGCGTTGCTATGGTAATGATAAACAAATCTGAACTCTTAACTTTAAAAAAAAACATTAGTGTGTAATTATAGAAAGGGGTAAAAGATCGATTCATTTTGGAGTATGAGAAAAGTTCTTCCGTGCAGAAACAATGCATATGGCTAAGTTGGTTAGCAACAGACATCGAACTATTGACATTATACAGCTATATCACATTTAACTATTGACATTATACCCTATATCACATTTAACTATTGACATTATACCCTATATCACATTTAACTATTGACATTATACCCAATATCACATTTAACTATTTACATTATACCCTATATCACATTTAACTATTGACATTATACCACTCTATCACATTTAACTATTGACATTATACCCTATATCACATTTAACTATTGACATTATACCCTATATCACATTTAACTATTGACATTATACCCTATATCACATTTAACTATTGACATTATACCACTCTATCACATTTAACTATTGACATTATACCCTATATCACATTTAACTATTGACATTATACCCAATATCACATTTAACTATTGACATTATACCCTATATCACATTTAACTATTGACATTATACCACTCTATCACATTTAACTATTGACATTATACCCTATATCACATTTAACTATTGACATTATACCCTATATCACATTTAACTATTGACATTATACCCTATATCACATTTAACTATTGACATTATACCCTATATCACATTTAACTATTGACATTATACCACTCTATCACATTTAACTATTGACATTATACCCTATATCACATTTAACTATTGACATTATACCCTATATCACATTTAACTATTGACATTATACCCTATATCACATTTAACTATTGACATTATACCCTATATCACATTTAACTATTGACATTATACCCAATATCACATTTAACTATTGACATTATACCCTATATCACATTTAACTATTGACATTATACCCTATATCACATTTAACTATTGACATTATACCCAATATCACATTTAACTATTGACATTATACCCTATATCACATTTAACTATTGACATTATACCACTCTATCACATTTAACTATTGACATTATACCCTATATCACATTTAACTATTGACATTATACCCTATATCACATTTAACTATTGACATTATACCCAATATCACATTTAACTATTGACATTATACCCTATATCACATTTAACTATTGACATTATACCACTCTATCACATTTAACTATTGACATTATACCCTATATCACATTTAACTATTGACATTATACCCTATATCACATTTAACTATTGACATTATACCACTCTATCACATTTAACTATTGACATTATACCCTATATCACATTTAACTATTGACATTATACCCTATATCACATTTAACTATTGACATTATACCCTATATCACATTTAACTATTGACATTATACCCTATATCACATTTAACTATTGACATTATACCCTATATCACATTTAACTATTGACATTATACCCAATATCACATTTAACTATTGACATTATACCCTATATCACATTTAACTATTGACATTATACCACTCTATCACATTTAACTATTGACATTATACCCTATATTACATTTAACTATTGACATTATACCCTATATCACATTTAACTATTGACATTATACCCTATATCACATTTAACTATTGACATTATACCCTATATCACATTTAACTATTGACATTATACCCTATATCACATTTAACTATTGACATTATACACTATATCACATTTAACTATTGACATTATACCCTATATCACATTTAACTATTGACATTATACCCTATATCACATTTAACTATTGACATTATACCCAATATCACATTTAACTATTGACATTATACCCTATATCACATTTAACTATTGACATTATACCCTATATCACATTTAACTATTGACATTATACCCTATATCACATTTAACTATTGACATTATACCCTATATCACATTTAACTATTGACATTATACCCAATATCACATTTAACTATTGACATTATACCCTATATCACATTTAACTATTGACATTATACCACTCTATCACATTTAACTATTGACATTATACCCTATATTACATTTAACTATTGACATTATACCCTATATCACATTTAACTATTGACATTATACCCTATATCACATTTAACTATTGACATTATACCCTATATCACATTTAACTATTGACATTATACCCTATATCACATTTAACTATTGACATTATACACTATATCACATTTAACTATTGACATTATACCCTATATCACATTTAACTATTGACATTATACCCTATATCACATTTAACTATTGACATTATACCCAATATCACATTTAACTATTGACATTATACCCTATATCACATTTAACTATTGACATTATACCCTATATCACATTTAACTATTGACATTATACCCAATATCACATTTAACTATTGACATTATACCCTATATCACATTTAACTATTGACATTATACCACTCTATCACATTTAACTATTGACATTATACCCTATATCACATTTAACTATTGACATTATACCCTATATCACATTTAACTATTGACATTATACCCAATATCACATTTAACTATTGACATTATACCCTATATCACATTTAACTATTGACATTATACCACTCTATCACATTTAACTATTGACATTATACCCTATATCACATTTAACTATTGACATTATACCCTATATCACATTTAACTATTGACATTATACCCTATATCACATTTAACTATTGACATTATACCCTATATCACATTTAACTATTGACATTATACCACTCTATCACATTTAACTATTGACATTATACCCTATATCACATTTAACTATTGACATTATACACTATATCACATTTAACTATTGACATTATACCCTATATCACATTTAACTATTGACATTATACCCTATATCACATTTAACTATTGACATTATACACTATATCACATTTAACTATTGACATTATACCCTATATCACATTTAACTATTGACATTATACCCTATATCACATTTAACTATTGACATTATACCCTATATCACATTTAACTATTGACATTATACCCTATATCACATTTAACTATTGACATTATACCCTATATCACATTTAACTATTGACATTATACCCTATATCACATTTAACTATTGACATTATACCCTATATCACATTTAACTATTGACATTATACCCTATATCACATTTAACTATTGACATTATACCCTATATCACATTTAACTATTGACATTATACCCAATATCACATTTAACTATTGACATTATACCCTATATCACATTTAACTATTGACATTATACCACTCTATCACATTTAACTATTGACATTATACCCTATATTACATTTAACTATTGACATTATACCCTATATCACATTTAACTATTGACATTATACCCTATATCACATTTAACTATTGACATTATACCCTATATCACATTTAACTATTGACATTATACCCTATATCACATTTAACTATTGACATTATACACTATATCACATTTAACTATTGACATTATACCCTATATCACATTTAACTATTGACATTATACCACTGACAGAATGAGTCCGCCATTTTCTTTCTACTCGCTTCCGAAGCTTTCAACGGTGGTTCAAGTGCCAGTGTGAAGGCGGCGTAACTGATTGGTAGTGAGTGTTTAATGTCAAATAAACAGATGACTATCCCTTACCTCTGTCTCCTGAGTCAATCTTTCCACGCAGCTCTCCACAATATAAAATGTTATGATGTATGCAACAATAAATTGTTAAAATAATACACCCCCCCCTCCAAACCATCAGCCTTTTCTTCAAAGAGCGGTCCACTGGTAGCCTGTAAATCCAGACCCAAATCAGAAAGATTAAGGGTCTGGCATTGAGTAATGAAAATGGCCCAACTCGAGGGGTGGCACCAAGCATGCATTGGAAAATCTCACTGCACGCAATTGGATAACACTACGACCAATCACAACAATACACGGGGTGACGCTTAGCTACCAGCGGAGCTAACTGGTAAATTAAACTCTTAGCTACCAGCGGAGCTAACTGGTAGATTAAACTCTTAGGGACCGTTCGGTATTTATGGAATGGACCACCGGAGGAAAATAGGGGAGGGTCATGTCTTTTTATTTTATGCTGAGGGGAGGGTCATCCAACATTTTTTAGTCTGGGTGGGTGGGTCACCCAACTTTTTTATTCATGAAAAGAGCAAAATTTCAAAGTGGCTTGTTTGGTGCATATTTATCCATGTAGCTCTCAGTCTCGGCCCCCTAGCAGATGGTTCTGACCGCATACGTGGAGTTTGCTGGGGGGGGGGGGCAGGAGGAGCACTGCCCCCTGGTGGCTCAAACGGGTAATTGCATTGTTTAAAAAATGAGTGGAATAATTAGATCTGGCATGACCAGATATTAAATAAATATCTTAAATAACACAAAACAACTAAATGGTGATAGGTAATACATCTGATTTCATATACTGCTTTGGTAAAAAAAAATATTACCTGGCTGACGATGGGAGCAGCAGGACGCAAAAAACTAAAGTTACTGTTGTACTAGTCTGGACATCTTACCGTGTCAACCTTGCAATAAAGGTTTCCTAAATGCCATGTATATACATGTGATGAGCTTACTAATTGATTGCGGGTTTGGTGTAGATTTGGACTTTTATACGTTTATTCCACTTTGTTTAAACGGTGAAGTGGAGAGGCCTCGTATGTGACGCTCGTATCGGCCTTGCTGGATACACCGTGACCCTTTTTGTGGATCTACTGATCGCTGTGGATTACTTTTTTTCGTGTCACTGGATTACGGCAAAATGCGGATCTTTTTTCTTAACGTGTCTTAACGTTTTATGGTGAGTTTGGAGAGGCATCTCAACAGACTGGAGGTCCAACACTGATTGTTCACTGTTTTACATTTTAGTTGAATTTAAGCGTCTGTCTATTGCGTTCCAAAACAGCCGTGCCGCGATTGGATTTCACAAGGGCGAATTGTTAAATTGTTACAATGTAACTTAAAATCTGCTTTAAAAATAAACATGTGTTTTGGAATATAATGTTCAGCTTTGGCAGCTTTACCTATGTGCTAAAATATACAATGACGAAGCCTAGTGACAAGTCCATAGCAACCAGTGTTGAATTGTTATATCCCAGCGTCCTTTGCTGAATGGTCTCAATGTTTTATCGTTTTATTTCATGTGAATACTAGTTTACTAGAGGAGTAACTTAGTATTTGACAAAACTCCTCCGGTGGCCCCTTAATTAAATAACAAACAGTCCCTTAGCTACCAGCAGAGCTAACTTGTAAATTAAACTCTTGCCGTATCCGGTCGGCAAAACAGCAAAAACGTCCTTCTTGCAAAGGAATGATTGGAGCGCCGTCTTCTGTTCCTCTTTTAGATAAAAAGCCAAGTCTAACTTGTTCATTGTAGTGGCCAAAGCCGTTTCAAACAACTGGTGTTCATCCGTAGCCATCTTGCAATGTTTACTAATGACTTGGACGTCGCGCCGCTGTCGTCATCTGTTTAGCTCGCCTCTGGCCCGCCTATATCAGATACAGCGATGTGATTGGCGCTACAAGGGCATAGTTAATGAACATCATTACTGAATGCCAGAGGGACTCACTGAGCAAATTACATCTGTGCTCTCGCCAGAACTCTGGATTTCCAGGGTAGTTCACTGGTTCCCCGCCAATTCAGAACAGCATTTCTCAAACTTTGTGTGAGCGACTCCAAAATCTAAGAGTGAGGAGCACAGATGTGGTGTTTTCAGATCAAGGCACCTAAAACATGAACCATGTGACCTCTAGTCCTGACCACCGTGAAAGCCAGGGGGCGCTAGAGAGATTTCTTCAGACTATGAAACCCATTTTACCAAGAACTGTAATAACTCCCAGAAGTATTTGGGATGACAGTGTTCCCTTTGTTTAATGTGAAGTTGTACAGGAGTCTCTAGGTTTCGGTCCTGCTGAACTTGTTGGGACACGAGGTGAAGGGTCCTTTAACCCAGCGGTTCTCAAACTGTTTTCAATAATGCTCCCCTTTGAATTGTATTTTTTAACCCAAGTACCCCCTGACCAGTGCCAATCATTTTTGGTAGAAAAAAAGTCCACATAAAGAGAAACAATACAGCAATGTCAGCAACAGATTTACTAAGCAACAGCCTTGTAACTGAAAAACATTTAAATGCTGATAAGAAAAGGCAACAAACTTTAAAAAAGAGAAAACTTGGAAAAAGGCGATAGAAAGAAGGAAGGAAGGCAACACTAGGTTGAAGCGTGACAAAACATTCAAAGGAGTAACAAACTTTAAAAAACGGGGAAAAAAACATTGACACAAGCAACAAACTTGTAAAAAAAGACGTAGAAGGAAGGAAGGTAAGAATTGGTCCAACAGCCTTGTAAATGAAAAAAAGAAATCTCACGGACGCCCTGCAGTCCTCCACAGTACCCCTAGGGGGACACGTACCCCCTGCAGTCCTCCAGAGTACCCCTAGGGAGACACGTACCCCCTGCAGTCCTCCAGAGTACCCCTAGGGAGACACGTACCCCCTGCAGTCCTCCAGAGTACCCCTAGGGGGACACGTACCCCCTGCAGTCCTCCAGAGTACCCCTAGGGGGACACCTACCCCCTGCAGTCCTCCAGAGTACCCCCCATTTGAGAACCAATGGTTTAAAGGTGCTTAAGGAGCATCTGGTCCTGCCAGAGGAAAGAGTCAGAAGTAGGGAGGTCATGAGAACCGGTACTTGGGTACCAACTCGGTACCAAAATTCTGAAAACGTGTCGGTACTCATTTTTCCACAGTACCGTAGGTACCGGGGGATGCAATCCTGACGGGGGCAGTATATACGCCTAACGTTAAAAATGTTCTAGACTGCCGCTAAATGCTGAAGAAGAACACTGACCAGCACGGAAAAACAGCAATAGCCCCTCATCTCCCTGTACGGCTTGACCGCATTCAGCTTCTGGCTTTACCGTACATCTACGGCGGCAGCTTTCACCACTTCATCTGGAACTCCCAAACCACACGTGAGTCTATTTCTCTCTGCTGTTGTCTATCACGTAACTTTAACCAGATGGTTCTTTGGGGCAGAGAGAAACAGACGTAACTAAACATGCTTGCTGTCTGGGAGTTCCGGTACCGTACGCTGGCTGTGTGGAAGACGGTACCGTACGCTGGCTGTGTGGTGATGCCAGGCTACAAAGCAACGGGCTGGGGGGGTCCAGAAGATCACGCTCTCCTTGCCCCCTCCAATCCACACCATAACAGAAAGTTGAAACTAAAAGAAAACACTGAAAGAAGAGTGACTTGATGCTGCTCCCCCCCAATGTTTACACACACCGTGGTATCTACTTTAGTATCCAGTATTGTGTACTTTCGTTGGTATCGGTACCAAATACTAGATTTTTGGTATCGTGACATCCCTAGTCAGAAGTCTTCCAGAGTATGTTGCCAGGCTCAGCGATGGCCTCCACCAAGAGATTATCGTATTATTGGCCCCGGTAACATCAAAGGAGATGTAACAATATTAAATAAACTCATATGTAAATTTAAACATTATTTGAATTGGCTTGGTTTGATCTGTGTTGTCGGACTAGAAGCAATGAAACACCTCCAGTTTAGGCTATATCACAAATGATCTGGATGAAATAAATGATATAATTTACATGTTTAAAACCAGAGAAAGTCATCCTACCTGCTGCCGATCACTTCTTCTTCTGTCAGGCAGGTTTCTATAAATACTCTTGTTCTTCTTCAGCTCTCGGGGATGCTAGGTGTTTTTAATTAACAGCTGAGCTGGTCTCTGGAGACTGGGCTCTGCTCTGTCAGGGATTCACCTGTGCAGGTAGACTGTGTCAGGAGGTTATTCTCAGACACAGGAACCCCCCCCCGCTGCTGCTGCTCTTTTCCACCCCATCACGTTAACCTTCCTGTTGTCCTAATGTTGCAAACTTTATTTATTAGAAATATAGCCCAAAACAACATGGATGGTTCCATAAAACCATAAATACTGACTAAGGATCCCTACGTTCATTCTGGGTGTTTTATTCAATTTTACAGCATTTATGGTCTTGTAATCAAAATCTGTGACAATCCATCAACAAACATTCCTTTGATCTTAACTATAACTTCAAATAATTCATATTTTCTGCTTTTTTTTAATGTAAGAATACATGTTTATTGACCATGAATTGCAAAAAGGAGAGTAAAACTATAGTATAGTAATATAAGTTGGAATGAAGTTGTAGAGCTTAGATCGGCCCAAAAAATCAAGCCCGACCCTACCCGAGCCCGAGCACGTTGCGTCCAAGCCCGGCCCGGCCCGACACATTAACTGTAATTATGAGCCCGAGCCCGATTTAAACCCGACAATTTTTTAATACGTGGGCCGTTATAACTGACGTTCTCAACTACAATTCAGAGTTGTTTGAACTGCAGAAATCTGTTTAGAATAATACAACAAGGACGAAGCTGTAAACTGCGCTGTTTGTTTAGAATGGAACGGATCACAAGTGGATCTGAATGAAGAAACGTAAAAAAAAAAAAGAAACAATGAACAACATATTGTTGTCACTGCCCACGACTTGTTTAAACTGCTTCCATACCTCCGACTTTCCTCCACACTTGCTCAAAGTTAATTCTCCTGTTTTCTTTTTTTCTTTACATCTTCAAGCTCCCGGTGTGATGCGTGCGAGAGGAGGAGACTCCGCGCATGAAGTGCTGCATTTTGTAACTGCAGCCTAACTTTTGTACACATTTGTTACTTTTATATAGCCTATATATATATTTATAATATTTCTGATTATGGCATAGCTTTCTCCCCACCCAAATAGGATAATAAGGTAATCGATAAAAAAAAAAAAAAATTGCTTGATCAAGGGTCCGGCCCGGCCCGAGGATGTGGCGGAAAATAACGGCAAACACACACACACACACACACACACACACACACACACAGAGAGACACACACACACACACACACACACACACACACACACACACACACAGAGAGACACACACACACACACACACACACACACACAGACAGACAGACAGACACACACACACACAGAGACACACACTCGGGGGTAACTTGAGGAACAGTTTAATAACAGACATATAACAGCATTTTACTGAGATATTACTAACTACTGAAACAACATATAGTTCAGCTGACACAGGATAGCGTTAGCTTAGCATCAGGACAGGAACATGAAGGGTTAACGTTTCCTCTTCAACACGTTGGTAACAGTCAAATATTGTAAAAGACATTTATCATCTGTGAAATGTTATTCCATGTCTCTTAGCTTGGCTTTCCTTCTCATGAACATCCAGAAGTCTTGATGATGATCTAATTGGTTAGCATCAGCGCCACACGCAGTCTGCAGAAGCAGAATTTCCTGCAGACTTTAAACTAATTTAAGTAAATCTCAGAATGGTTCAGTGGGTAGAGCAGGCGCACATTTACATAGAGGGTTATGCCTCGACACAGAGGTCCAGGGTTAGAATCTGACCTATGAGAATTCCTGCATGTCTCCCCCCCTCCCCCCTCTCACCTAGCTCTCCTGTCCATTAAATGTGGAAATGCCCAAAAAAAACTCTTAAAAAGAAAAACTCAGAATGTTAACACATCTCCTCCCCAAAACACAAGACAACCATTAACATCAACATTTAAAAAAAATCGGAATATTTTGAGAATAAAAGTTAAATATCTTCATAATATCAGTCCGCTAAACTCTGCAGCGTTTCATCCTGAAAACTGATTGTGTTTGTGTTGTTGTTGTCATCGTCATGGCAGCAAGTGCGTGCACGAGGCAAGTTTTTCCCTCAGCGCCGTGCACAGCTCCGTGCACACGCACTGACAGAAGCCGTAGAGGACGAGCAGAAGCAGCGTGGAGGGAACCAGGCTCACCATGGCAATGCCGAGACACAACCGACCAATCATCAGCAGGTAGATCCCCAGAGGAAGAGAACTAAAGTACACCTACACACACACACACACACACACACACACACACACACACACACACACACACACACACACACACACACACACACACAGATTACAGTTAACCAAGGGGTTAAGCCTGCCTCCACAACACGTAGCTCCTATGGCGCCATGTTGATGCTACCAAGCCATCACCCCCCGTTAGCATCCCATTGACTGCCATTCATTTTGACGTCACTTTGACAGAGAATAACTTTACAACTGAAGAGTTTAAAGACTCTATTTGTCCATTGTTTATTTCTAAAGAAACACGACAATGTATAAAAGGCTCCATTACCTTGTAGCTCACGTTATGGCTCCGTAGCAGACGTTTTTATAAAAATAGGCTAACGATTGGGTCATAACCACGAGACTTACTGTCTCATAGTAGAGGAATTACCGTATAGTACAGGAGAAGCTCTCAGGCAGTTTGGACTTCCATTAGCTGTTTAAGTTTAATTACTAATGTTAACTATCATTTTAGTGATCAATAATTAGCCTGTGTCTATGTTATCTCCTTACATATACCTACGCTCTCCGTCTCTGCTAGATTGGGAATGATTGAGATTTCTCTTGGCACAGCTACCAGAAGACTTCCAACTTTCAGACAGGTTGCTCACGTCACATCTACGTCTTCAAGCTCAGTTGGAGGCTGCTCAGTAACGCTCAGCCATCACCGGGAAAGAGACTTCACTGGTCTCCAGTGTTGGGCAAGTTACTTTTAAAATGTAATTAGTTACAGATACTTCTTCCAAAAAGTAACTAAATTAGTTACTCAGTTACAAATTATGAAAGTAACTAGTTACTTCAGAAAGTAACTATTGTACTGTAGTAACTGTTACTTTCAAGTAAATTTTTAAATGCTCAAATGTGACCCCACCTCCACCTACCCCTCTTTAATGGAACTTAAAATACATGTGCATGTTCAATTATTTATGATAAATCTGAATATTATAATGAAATGGACACTTAATACAATACATTATTAACAGAAACAATGTACACGTATCTAAACTATTTTAATGTTGCTGTGGGACAAAGTGAGACTAGCCTCCAATCAGATGCCATGTATGTAGATATTATGTTTATATATACCAATAACACAACACCTCAACAGGCCACAACTGGGCTAAATTAAATTATGCTTGTTAAGCACTATACCAAAAATAAATAACAAATATATACTCTCTTTGTAGTGCAAATAAAACGTTGAAAGATGTTTGAGTAAGTTTGAATGACTTGACACCGACGTGGATATAGGCACTTTTGCCCAGGGCATAATGTGCATTTCACCATTACATTCATTCCTTTAATTTCTTGGAGGGAAAAGTAATGGCTATACTTCCATTTAGAGAAGGCTACTTTGGGATTATTTGGGCTCGCCATACCTGTCTCTCTCTCTCGTTGACTGACTCTTGTGTTGTTCTTGTGTGTCTGACTATGCGTGCTTTTGAACACCCGCCCAACTCTACCTCTGATTGGCTTACCATGACATTTGACTCAACCTCAGCCAATCGTCAGCATGTATACGCTTGCGTCGTGCACTGCCCACTAACCAAGGAACAACAGCCTCTCGGCTCAGACTCAGAGAGTTGCTCTGATGAAAAAAACAGCTTCAAATATAGTAATGCGGCGCATTTTTTTGGCAGTAACAGTAACGGCGTTATTAAGATGGGAAGAGTAATCACTTGAAAAAAGTAACGCCGTTGTTCCCATCACTGCTGGTCTCCGTCCAGAGCAACGGGATCTGTTGGTCCATTTCTCTAATTGTCTTGGGGTTAACAGAGAGAACTTTTCTTCCTCTACAGAACTGTTCCTGAGAGGTTTAGTGGAGTACTGACCAGGCAGAGCGCCCCCAGCAGGCAGCGGGGGACGCTGCAGGACTTCCAGGCGCCAAACTTGTTCACCGGCAGGTTGGCGGGCAGCAAGTCGCGGCCGGTCGGCCGAAACAGACTGAGCATGCTCGGAGAGTCCTCGGTGAGCGCCATGACGGAGATCAGCATAAAGTCTGAATCCACGCTGCCGCCTGACAGAGAGAGAGATTATTAACCAATGAGGAGACAGTGTGACAGAGAGATTATTAACCAATGAGAAGTGAGAGGGTGTTTACCAGGGAGACTGGGGGGACTCAGCAGCATCTCTTCTCCTCTCTTGAATTGATCCTGATGGGACAGGACAGCCAGCATGTAGCGGTCGTCCTCCATCAACCACACCTGGTAGAGACAGACAGGTTAGAGACAGACGGGTTAGAGACAGACAGGTTGATCTGCCTAGCTAATAGTTTGCCTGCCATTTAACAGGTCAGGGGAAAGATCGGGGAAGATATGTGTTTTCTTCTCCTGAAACTTCAGATTGCTTCCCCCGGCAAGTTTCATAATGATATTTTAGTTTCCCAGCTAAACAACCGGGCAATCATTGTGCGCGCCTGGGATTGAGGACCGGTGCAGTGCGCAATATTCACACATGGCTGCGGCCCAAGTTTGTCCACACCAAACATTTCCCTCAGAAAGTTGTTCATGAAGGCAGTCGGTTGTCCTCCTTCTGCGCCGCTAGGGAACCCGATGATGCTAGCGTTAAATTTACGGCTGTGGTCTTCGATTTGTTGGATCTTTTCTCTCAATGAGATGTTTTCTACGTGTAGATTGGCATATTTCGTCTCCATTTCAGTCAGCCGATGGTCATTATCTGTAACTGCTTCCTCTACCTCCCGCAGTTTGGAGGATGTGTCCTATATAACTTCTTGTAAAGAGTCTAGTGATTGCTTTATCGGCTGCAATTTTAAATCAAATGCCAAACCAATCTCCTCTCGAATAACATCTCTTATAATCCCGGTGAGCTCTATGTGATCCTTGACTGAGTGCATGGCAGAATTGCTCCGCAAATTGTGGTCTTTCCCTGACATTAAGCGTTTAAATTGCAAAATGTTTCAAAACTTGCAATTCAGGACATTGTGTAGTCTTGATCAGAGGACGGAGCGACCGAGACGTGTTCACGTCATGCTGCCGGAACAGGAAGAGTTGGAAGAACAATTCTTAAAATCAAAAAACAAGATGGCGGCACTACCATGGACCCTCTTCAGATCAATGATGTTTTTAAATCATACTATAGTGAACTATATACAGCTACTTCACAGTGTGACCTGGGCAGATGCAGATCTTTTTTGGAGAACACTTTATTACCTACCTTAACACAAGAAGATAGATTATTATTAGATGGAGATGTGTCTTTAGAGGAGCTGCAGACTGCCATGGCCACACTTAAAAGTGGTAAAGCTCTGGGTTTGGATGGACTGCCAGTTGAGTTTTATAGACATTTTTCAAGTTATTTATTGCCCCTGTTTCTTGCTATGATTGATGCTTGCTTTAGTAAAGGTCACTTTCCGCAGTCCTTATACCTGGCCTCCATAATCGTACTCCAAAAAAGGGTAAGGATCCTCTTCAATGTTCTTCATATAGGCCAATCTCAATTCTAAATGTTGATTACAAAATTATTGCCAAATTCCTAGCACTGCGCCTTGAAAAAGTTTGACCTAGTCTTATTCACTTAGACCAAACAGGTTTTGTTCCTGGTCGTACTTCTATTGATAATTTACACAGGTACTTTGATATTCTTTATCATACTAACGATATTAATTCTCCAAATGTAATACTCTCTGTCGATGCGGAGAAAGCATTCGACAGGGTTGAATGGGATTACCTTAAGTCTGTTCTCAGAAGATTTAATTTTGGTCTTAAGTTCTGTCATTGGATACATATTCTTTACAGTGCCCCGATGGAGGTGGTTAAAACTAATGCCAACTACTCTAAACCCTTTGTACTTTCAAGAGGCACGAGACAGGGTTGTCCACTGTCACCTGCATTGTTCGCTATTGTTATCGAACCTTTAGCTGCATCAATTAGAGCTCATGATCATATTAAGGGTGTGGAAATTGGAATGGAGGAGCACCTCATATCTTTGTATGCAGATGATATTTTGTTGTATATTCATGACCCAGTGAATTCAATTCCATTTTTGTTATCATTGTTTGAAAACTTTGGAAAGTTATCAGGCTACAAAGTTAACTGGGATAAAACTGAGATAATGCCAATTTCCAATTTTGATTGTACTTTACTTAAGAATCAGTTCAATTGGAATTGGTCTAAACTAGGGCTGTCAAACGATTACATTTTCTTAATCGTGATTAATCGTTGAATTTCTATTAAGTTTCTATAGTTAAAGTTTTATCAACTGATTAAAATTCTATTATTTTGCATTTCAGAACTGTTTTTAAGTACATGTTAACAATGGAAAGCCATTCTTACCAGTGGATCTTGATTGGGAATCAAATGAATGCAAAGAAAATGACTTTACGAACTTGATTTTAAGATTTGTACTTTGCTTTGGACAGAATTTATTATAATAGTAAAGACAGAACCTCAGACTTTTTGAAGATATGGCAGTCTCATAGAGATTTTGATTTTATAAATGTTTACATTAATGTCAGGGATTACAGCAAAAGTGTTATCTGAGTGCATTTATTATGTTGTTTGATTTGTAGTTTTGTGTCTTTATTTAGTTTGTTTTATTTATTTTGTTTATGATTATGGCATTTCTTATCTGTTTCCTAGTGTGAAGGATCTGGAATATGAATGATGAGATGTGTGTTTGAAATATCTTTACACTGTTTATGTCAAATAAAATGAAAAATATAATAATAATAAAAAAAAAAAAAGACAGACAGGTTAGAGAGAGACAAAAAGCGTCATTGAAAACAGGGGGAATTTGCACCAATGGTCTCTCCGCTCTGTTAGTGAAATAATGCCAAAATGTCGGAAAAAAAGCTACAAAAACATCACAAAGAGCAACAAAAAAAGCGCGTAAAAAATCAGTAGAATATGCGTTAACAAACCAAACTGAACATATCACTTTAGGAGAGAACGATACTGATACAGGAAGTGAACCAAAAACATTTACTTCTCACCTCGTCGTCTGGGACGCGGGTCTCATGGCGACAGAATGGACAGCTGATGATGCATGGCGAGGACTCTCCTGAAAACCGCAAGATTGCAAGAGTCACATGGCACTCTGGATGATTTCAGAATCATGTGATCAGCGATCTCATTAGCTGAATTGTGTTGGAGTCCTTAATTACAAGTTCAAGTAACGTCTCTGGAGTTTTCTCTCAAACCCACCAGACTCCATGTAAATAATCACTACTTTTAGCGTGTATAGAGCCAGCATATTTCCACCAGACTCCATGTAAATAATCAGGACTTTTAGCATGTATAGAGCCAGCATATTTCCACCAGACTCCATGTAAATAATCAGTACTTTTAGCGTGTATAGAGCCAACATATTCCCACCAGACTCCATGTAAATAATCAGGACTTTTAGCGTGTATAGAGCCAGCATATTTCCACCAGACTCCATGTAAATAATCAGTACTTTTAGCGTGTATAGAGCCAACATATTTCCACCAGACTCTATGTAAATAATCAGGACTTTTAGCGTGTATAGAGCCAACATATTTCCACCAGACTCCATGTAAATAATCAGGACTTTTAGCGTGTATAGAGCCAGCATATCTCCACATGTAAATGGGTGAATTAAGGGTTTATTTCAACCAAACCAGAGTGGTGATTGTTGGAACAGTGGAAAGATGAACCAAGACGGCTTTTGGTAGTTTGATTTAGTTTCTGTCCACTTTGAATGAAGTGTGTTTTACCATG